>NW_026850017.1:0-16410 GCF_030869225.1 Colletotrichum abscissum | reverse complement strand
TAACTATATTTATGTTTGTATTTGGATTAAGTCTATTTGTATTCTTCATGCCTAACGTATTAGGAGATAGCGATAATTATATAATGGCTAACCCTATGCAAACTCCAGCGGCTATAGTTCCAGAATGTGAGATCATTTTGTAAACTGCCGCAGCCCGATGTCGATGGTAGAGATATTGAAAGGATGTGGCTTTGCAAGGCAACCAGGAGAGGGAGGGTCAGGTTCCGTAGATCTGTGAATGATTTAGAGGGGTTAAGCAGCGAGAGCCAGGGCTCGTACCTTCCTGGCCGAGTTGATCTACTGAATCTGTAGAATATGGCGTCTTTTCCCTGGTACATACGGACTCGAAAGTACTGCGAACATCATCAAGCCCATTTCCAATGGGATTGCGCTTGATCTGTTCTGATAATCCGGTCATGGCGGATGGTAAGTGGTCGGTCAGTTAGCGGATGGGGATTTGCGGGCTGTGGCATCTTTGGTCGGTGACGCGGCTGTCGGAAACTTGATATTCCGAAGCCAACAAGAAACACTGCCCAATCAACGGCTTGAGGATGAGCCTCTTCATGCTAATCTGATTGGAGGGGTTGCTGGAGAGCCCGGACGATAGCGAAATGAACAGTCAGGGAAGCAATGATCAGTGTACCCATTGGGCGTGAGGCCAAGGGCCGTATGAATAAGTTGGTGATCATTGGCTTTAGGATAGCATCGATCTTTCGCCCCTCAAGGCGCCCAGGCGAAGTAGATCCGCCAAACGCATGTCTTGATTTGCTTTGCTGGATTGACAAACGCATTGGCAGATTGGTCAGCATCAGAGGGGTAAGGGGGTCTCAAGATATGGCAGGCTGGAGAACTACTGTTTGTGCACCGTAGCTCGAGATACGTAGCCGATGCCCCCGGCACTGCCAGCTCTTCGAGCGGAATGTCACGCAGTGCATAGTGAGAGTGTGCGATTGGCCGAGGACCATACGGATGCCGGCACAGACTCCAGCGCAACTTGGCTAGAGGAACTTGCATCTGAGCGCGCGTACGGCACATTATTGCGAAAGGGGAAGCTTGCGTGAGAAATACGCATAGTGAACAACGCCTGGCCTGCCCGTCACGTTTGCCGTGACGAGTTATATGGCAGTCCAGCGCCATCAACGAAAACTAAGAACAACACCTGTCTGGCTGTTCAACCCTCGCTTGATTCCATCACCGAACTGGGGAACCAGCATCTGCCATGACTGCGCTTCTACGCGCCGCGCCTACCGACAGCATCTTTGAGCAACGCGACCCTATGGAGCGCTCGCACACGCTCGATCCTGATGGGGACGTGGTGCTTGTCCTAGAAGATACGAATCCAGCTTTTGCCCTGTGGGATAAATGCACCACCGCCGGGCTTCAGGAACTTAACCGGTGGTACGATTCGCACTAGCCGTACTCGGAGAGAAGGCCAAATGGTAAAGCTGACCATCTTGTACAGCCAGCCTGACAGCGCAACGCATCCTGAAACACGCGTCACAGGCGAGCACACAAGACTCACATCAGTCTCGTGGAATTTGATTTCGGCATTCAAGGCAGGACCAAAAGCAGAAGGCAGCTTCAGGAAATTGAGCAAAAGGGACAAGAGAAAGAAGAAGAGGCAAGAAGAGTCGAAGTCTCCAACGGTGTTTTGGGGTCCATATCAGCGAAGCCAGCAGACTTTGAGCGAGCTTCCCCGAGAGCGACCGTTAGCTTTCACCGAGCGGGGCCCACATCCGCCGACAAGACGGCCGTGGAGCTGTTTGCTTCTGTCACACATGACCAGCATCAGCTTTCAGCCAGCAGTGCGCCCCTGCACTTACTTTAGTGGACTGAACCATTAACCAAGAGCCAAGAGAGTCACTTTGTCATGTATGTACTCAGTGTGTACATACCTATCAAAACTTGGTGTATAGTACGGGAAGGGGTTGGACGCAACTGGCAATACATCGATTGAATTTGATTTGGTGAGGCTACGGCGTACGTCAAGCACTCTTCCAACTGAGCGCGTCTTGACTACAACCTATCCCGTCGCAGGAGACACAATCATGTCTTTGAGCGCGCACAACCTCAGCTTGAGTACAGGCTTGACCCACCGCGAGCACCAAGATGAGCCGGACCACCGAGCGCCAGCCTTCAGCTTGATTTTCAGAGCACCTCCACTCAAAAGCGCTGATATTTGGTACGGCAAGAATGTGGGATCCCGTACGATAAAAGAGCATCGCTAGTGATGACTGGAGGCTGAAGCTGATTATCAGGATACACCACTGCCTCCCTTGCAGTCCGAGTCGTTCAGCGATTTTCCCTCAGGTCTCTGGCACCAATCCAGAAATGCCTTAATTCGACGACGAAACGCAGATGTGTCGTGAGTGTTGTTATGGTTTCGCACGACCCAACCCTTAATCCAAGAAGCCAGGTCCACGGCTTCGGGATCGGAGTGGTGCCGTGCGGCTGCTGAGTATTGTGACGCAAGGTCTTTGTTCCTTTTCAGAGGCAGATACTTGACAAGGGCTTCGAGAATCATCGTCAGGTCTGCCGAGCTTGGCACTCTCTGCTCAGGATCCGATACCGATGCTGCCATCAAGAGCGCAAGCGCTTTCGCGCCGTCTTCGTTTTTGACAAATGCGATTAAAGCGGCCGCAAAGTTGAGAAAACGACATCCGTCAGGAGTCGACGACATGACTGCGAAACTTGTCTTCAGAGCATCCGAGTTTGCAATGGATACATCGATTTCCCAGAGTATTGGTATGCCCTCTGTGGCTACAGTGCAGCCAAAACCCTGACACGCGAGGAGTGCTTCAGCATGAACATCGTCATTGGCCGCAGCGTACAACCAGCAGAGCTCAACCTGAGGCGGATAGTCCCATTGGCCCTTGGCCGCGTAGGTCGACATTTCGAAGTTGGGCGAGCACGAACGAACTCGATCCAGTGGAGGAGATGCGTCGGCGATCACAAGGGAACAAGGCGTTTTATGGAAGTTGGCTGCCTCAAGAAGAGAGCGGGAAAATTGTAGAGCGGAGACGTCTGGCTGGGCTGGCAATGGTGGGCTTGGCTGACCTCAACCTTGACACAGTGTGCTTTCCAGCATCACTCACGGCTGCTTGGTGATAGCGCCGTTAGCTGGTGATTGTTTTCCGGGACATCTCAGGTGTCTCCAGGCCATATCACGCAACCCCTGCCTTGTGCGGGCGGGGCCGGTCAGCGACGCAGCAGTGGCACTAGGGAACTCGCTGGTGGAGTGTGTTTGACCAACGACCTTATTGATGAGATTTGCCAGGTCGGTGAACCATAGCTGGTTCACCGACCCCCCGTATCTAATCTTCTGGGCTTCCTCGGATTCCCTGCTTCGATACTCTGCCACGTCTGTTCTTGGCAACCCCTTGCCGAGCTCCAGCGCGTGGTACAATATTGGGTAATCTGAACGATTCCTACCGCCGATATTCTGCCGTGTGGCCAGGGCGTACACGCACTGGAGAAAGCTCTCGCGTAGCTTCGCTGACCCAGGCCGATTGGTGAGACATGTAGCACCCTGCTGCGAAGACCAGGGACCTCACTGGACCCTGCCGGGGTTTACGTTCAGCCAACGAGACAAAAGTTCGCGCGGAAGATAGTTTCGTGGCCAGGGGAGTGGTAGAAGCGGGCAGCGGGGCCGGGGTCTCACCACGGGCTGTAAGTTACCACAGCTTGCACGCCGATTGAAGCGGCTGTCGTGCCTTGGTGGCAAGACTGTATGGAGAGCCGTCACCAAGAAGCTATTGTACTGAAGAAAGAGGAGAATTGTACGGCCTAGAGGTTTGAAGACGATGCACAATCACCGGAGATACAATAAGTACAGTAGATATCGATTTTGGCTTCCGTCCTTGCGGGTAGAAATTGATCTGTGCACAGACATATATGGTCCCGTTTGCTGACAGGACACATACTGATCAAGTACATTCATCGATGACCTCCACAGTAAGGCCAGAATCGCTTCTTTACTGAGGTTTCCTTTTTGACCTATGTTGCATACTGTAGAGACTACACTTGCCATCGCTGTTTGTGGACAACATGGGTCTATTCCATGGACACAGTGTAAATGCAATAAGATGGACAAGGTCTTGTGATTCCCGCTACGGCAAAACCCACCACCCTTAGAGCCAGGTTCAGAGCATTCATCACGGCAAACAATCGCGGAGCATCACAATGGGGGTTGTCGGCAGTCTGCCAAAGCACGACCTGAAACGGGAGCTGCTGAACGGTACGATGAGCTGCGAATGGTCGATCAAGATCGCATGCGATTGTATTCGTGCGGTCTGCTGAGAACTACGTGAAGCGGACTCGAGAGATCACGCAAAGCTGGCAATGCCTATTGAGGAACGGCCAGCTTCACGAATCAGAGCAAGGCAGACAGACTGACACGCTTCGTATGCCGCAGGCGGGCGGCTGTGGAGGCGTTCGCCTCGAGCGAAGTACTGGGGACTTTCTAGCGTTCGACGGGTTGCCGCGCTGCACCACCCTTGGATGTACTGCGAACTGCATGGTACACTTAATATGGATCTTCCCCTGCACGACTTTTGGCGCCCGGTGTGGCGCTGTTCTCCAGCATGTCGCCAGTCGAGTGGGGGCCAGGCGGCGACGTGTGCACTAGTGACTGCCTGCTGCAGCCGCACCTGTTCCCCGGTGTGCATGGCCGTGCCCATCCAACTGCTCCTTCCGGGGGATTAGCCCCCGCAACGCCAGCTTCGGAGCCCCTGTCCATCCGTCGGCGCATAGTCCGAACCCTGGGCGAAATCGTTGGGGTGATGACTGTGTCATGGGCATGATCCGGCGGCAACGAAGCTCTGCCAATAGTATAAATTGCAGGTTCACGTTGGTACGCAATTGGATTTCGTCCATAGAACGCACACACATACTCTCTCATTCTTGCAACGAACCCCAACCCCGACCCCCCCACCCCGCCAGCAAGCGCCATATTCACCATGGCTATATCAAATGACCCTGCGATCAAAAAACTAATCGATGATTCGTTGAGGCTCGATGAGTTCGCAACTAAACGGTTGTGGAATCATCTCTTTTCGAAGGAGATTTTCTCCGAAAAGGAGTTTGTCATCGGCCCAGAGCAGCCTCCAGTAGAACTGCATTCTAGGAGACGGGTCGACTTTATCATCGAACGGTATAGCGGCCGGGAGTTGGTTATCCAGGTCATGGTCGAGCTGAAGAAGGGCAGAGCTGGGCCTCAAGATGTCGTGGATGTGGAGAGTCAGCTATACTCCGCTTGTTATGAGTACTATACGGAACACCCCGAACGGGAAAGAATGTGGACGTGCAGCATCTGCGGGCCCAGAGTCCGCATCTGGGCTTTCGACGCTCATCTTGACTACCTGGTCCCCGCGTGCCCAGCCTACGGTGCCATAGGGGAGATTTCATCCTATCTCGACTTTCGAACTTCGGAAGCAACTCTGATGGCCTACTTCGATACCATCAAGCAGAATTTGCAGCCGCCTGACGCCGTGTTCGAGGTGTCAGAGGCCAGCACATCGGACGAAAGCATGTCGGACGACGTGATCTTGGAAGAGTTGAACCCAGCGAGTGTCACATTCGCTGTTGCGGTCAAAAGGCGCAGCCAGGGACCGAAAATCAAGACGAGAGATGGCACCGAAGTCAGCACTGACAAAGCCAGATGGAAACCAGCGCAATGCATGGTAGACGGGACGATGGTTAAGGGCTTCAAATATGTCGGTAACTCGGGGACAGTCTATTTTTCCATGAATGTCAACAATTACTTCTAGTCTGAGAGTACGTTTACTCGTGTATCCGGGGAATTGCTATCAGTCAGCTTCGTTATAGTCATCACCATTTGTGTTGCTGTCGCCCAAACCTCCAACGTGTCCTCATGTGAGCAAACCGTCCATTGCCCATCATCGCAAGCGTCATTCCCCTGTGACCGGGAACTTCTCACCATCACCATCACCATTGCCATTCGCTTACCTGGGCGCTCTTGCCGCCGAACAACCTTGAATGAGAACTGTTCCACAGCCCCACATCTCTCGGCTAGATCAACCCCTACGCGACACTGCCCCAAAACCTTTTCCGTGCCATCATGATACTCAACAATAAGGCCCCGACAGAATCGAGATTCCTCGTCGCGGAATATCCAGATGGATTTCACGCACGATAGCTTAGCCAGTGCATGGCATGCGTCTGGAAATGGAGGGTTTTCCGGGGCTGGAGGGACGACAACTGAGCAGGGTCCGCCTTCTCTCAACACCCCACGGATGACGACGGACTTGTTTCGCGCCACCACAGACAGAAGAGTCGATCGCGACGTGGTGAGGACGGCATGTTGTTGTCCCGGGCCAGTGGGTGGTGGACCAATGTAAAAACCCCCTCTATGAGGTGTTCTGACCTTCTGACTGTCAGTCAAACCAATTTGCTCTGTGGAGTTTGGCTTACAAGATATGTCCGTTGATTCAACTGAGGTTCGCCTTCTTTTGTTCCAATTCGAACCCCGAGGGCTGAGATCTTATCCCGAGGTGGATTTGGCACGTAGAACCATGACAAGGATGGCTGAATCGTTGATTCAATTTGTGCGAAGGTAGTATCTGCGGTTGGTGCTGTGGGGGTATGTGCATGGATCGCCAGCAAGTCCCTCTTCAACAAGAAGAACGTGATTCCTGAGCAATGGTCCAGATCAACAGTGGCAAGTCGATCACCGTGCTTTGGGGACGGAAATTGAAAGCCCGCCTTCGGTGACAAATTAGGCGTGTCCGTAAGTTGGAGCGTTGCTGGCCTTGGGGGCGTTGCAAGCCGGCCGACACCGAACTGAGAAGGGACGTAAGAAAAGAAGCGATCACTGGGAAAGCAAACCATACTGACCTGGAAGCTAATAGTGAAGTCGTTCTCAGCGTCAACAGTGGTGTATAAATCGAATGTTGACCGCAGCTGGGCGGTAGAGCACCCAGATCTCTCTATGCACCTAATGCCCCTTGAATCTATCGTCATCTGAAGTGGTTTGGACAAGCCTGATGTAGCTATGATTGGAAGTTTTCCACGTTGCCAGAACTGAACTTGGCGAAGTGGTCCCAACAGGGGCGTGTCAAGGCCTTTGCGGTGTGCGAAGTCGATGGTCTCGAGCACGCAACACAGACGCAGTAGGGCGTGTTGTCCAAGATATCCCCAAATCATTGTGGTTAGTTCGGGGGGAAGTTTTGCAAGTTTGCGCAGATGGGAATGAGCAATGCCGTGCGTGGTATTCACGACTGGGGAAAGGAGAAGGGGCGTGCTTTGAGGCCACGGATATCTCGCAAGTGAACATTTCAGTAATCTGTATAGTTTATCTGGGAGTGCTGTTCGCGAGCTGTAGAGGTTGAAACAATCCCTGTGAACGGTGGCCGTTTCTGCAGCCGCCGAGCAGATTTTGCAATGCGGATGCCGACAAAATAGATAAGGATCACGGGTTTGTGGCGTTCCTGTTGCGGCAAATGTTGCTGCATCAAGGGCGATAATGCGCGTTGAGGAAGCGCGCACTGCGTAGTGATACATGTCAGCCGAAGTCATTACATATGGAAGGAGTGAAGGCCCCTCACGTGCAACCAGATGGTCTCCAATGCCAAACAGAAACCCACACGCTCCGCATTGCCGATGGATGCGTACGTGTTGAAAGCTTGGCCTGTCTTGATGAGACATCATTCCAGGTTTCGCGACAAGGAGGATGAAAGAGCATGGAAGGATGGAAACTTACGTCTGTGGGAAGGGATGAACTCGTTAACCATGCCAATGTACGTAGCCTGATTAGTCAGCGGAGTAACATTCCACCGTTACCAAGACCGACCGTCCTAAAGCCCACCGCGACACAGGCACCATGGAGACCCCAAGGCCCGAGTAGCAGTGATGGCCGACGCATCACCGAGAGCACGCCACCCAACTTAGCAGACACCTCCAGACAGCATTCAGGTCTATCGACATCGCAAATGGCCAATCCCTCAGCTTGCAAGCCATGAGAGCCATGCCCCTTGCTACCCTCTCGTGCTTGCCAAAATGCAGAACCTGCCCGAGCTTGGACACCCCCACTAGGCTATCGAGAGCCTACGTGCGGCAACCAAAACAGACATCGAGAACACCACCCGCGAAACGAACATCATCAGGATTGCGGTGCAGCAGAGCACAATCGAAATTACAAGCCCAATGCCACGCGCGCGGTCATCACAGCCGCTAGGGAGGCTTGACAAACTAGCGAGCTGGTGGTAAAGGTCGAAAATGATATCAAAGCACTGGACCCCGATGAATCAGGGGGACGCCGTGCAGTCATATGCCAGCGTGGCCGCCCGAGGAGGACTTGCAGGGAGCACGCATAATCTCTACAGCTAAAGAGTGACTCACGTGGAATCATTGTAAAACATGAGACATCTCATTATCACTGCCGGCCACACAGCTATGAAACCACGTAGCCTCAGGGCGCACGTAGACCGCGCCATCTCACAAATCAGTAACGAACGTTTCCGCAAGAGGAATGTCTATCTGGTCTATCGTTGGATGGCTTACGTCGATATGGTATCTTCTCGGCGAGGGGAGGCATCGTACTCTTCTATCGACAACAAGGTCGCTTGGACAGCCACACAGCTTGGTAGCAAAGAAAGCGATTCATTAGCGCCATCATGCTCGCCGTCCGGTAAACGGACCTCGCAGTGCACTCCGAAAAGCATCTGAGGTATATGGAACGTTTGATATCGCCCCACGTCGCACACCCCTCCATGACGAAGCCTCGTCGCGGTGATTTCGCGTACTTCGAGAATCTTATCGATCTCATGCCGAAAATTTGGCAACGTACTGAGTACGTGCACCATAGCTCCATAAGGACCCGCGGGGTACCGGAGGCGCGCGGCTCTACGGACCACCGACCCAGCAGTGTCCGCAGGTGGCTGATTGAGTACATCCGCCACTGAGTGGCGGAGCGCTCCCCTGAGGTTGCTGCAAACCAGATTGGCCAAATCCGAGCAGGAACAATCCCACGTGGTTCATGCAACTCCTGGGCCCCACCGCTGAAGAACTCGTTCTTTCGAGTCTTTCCACCCGTGCGAGAGCTGACGGAGACCCCATCCGAACCATGAGCTTATCACAAGAGAGACTTTTCACAGCCCGACACCTACACTCGCACCATCCCTTGCGCATTGCGGACAGGAAACTCAGTTCGTACCCACTACAACGACCCTACGTGAATATCCCAAGCGGCTATGGTTCGTTCTTGCTGGCAACACAGCAGTATCGTCAAGGGTCTGGGATGAGCTCGTGAGGGCTATGGCGCACGTAAGCATGCTAAGCTAAGAAGGCATGTCCTGAAGGGCGCCCTCGTACTCCAGGGCTGATGCAGTTCAGTGGGGCTTCTTGAAATGGTCACCCGCTCAAATAGGAGTTGCGTTCCCAGCCAGCTTTCGCCCTCAGGCATCTCAAAGATAGCAGTGTCTTTGCGCACAGCACAGTACAACATGATGGCTTTCGAGGCGGGACTACAGTACATGTTTCGGTATGCCCAAGGCGTCCTGAACTCCCAAGCCTCGACGAGTGCTGGATCCAAGCGGCTAGTCCAGTAGGATCTTCTCAAGCACGCGATTCCGCGAGGAACTATCGCAGCAAAATCCCGCTTACTACCGCAGGTTCCATTCACCTTCTGTGTAGTGGGTGAGTCGAATGGTTTCAGTGATGGGCCAAAATCAAGACTGGGTACTATAGGCTATCCTTGAACGCTCGCAAGGTTCATGCCTATCAAGACCAGGGCCACAGTGAGTGAGTGCAAAGCCGACGTTCGATGGGACGTCCTCGGGTGTGGAAACTATCAAGGCCAAAAGAGCTCACGGAAGGCAGGGTGACAGGCGGCCCTATATGCGAGCAAACCAACAGGGATATGACGGTAGCTCAGAGCAGGGTGTTGAATCACATGACCGCCAGGCTTTGGTAGCGCCGGGCATGGGTTGAAGCTTCTATAAAGGTTGTAATCGCATCTCAATAGTTGATTGGCGGTTCTGAGCTGCCCCAACCCCAAACACAAACAGCAAGGTTGCCCATTCGAAGATGACATATCCTGAGCTCTCCCCCGAAAGGATGTCGTATTACCTATCTGACGATAATACCGACCCAAGCCTCAACGTCGTATGTCCACCTCTTTTTCTTGATTCTGATTCGCACTAACTCTAGTTCAGGCCTATCTGAAAGACGCGTACGATCTGCTGCACCACACCCTAAAGAATGAGCCCAGAGCAAAGGTAGACCTAAATTCCTTGCCTTACAGCTGCGCTATCCTTGATTATGGCATGCGGACTGGAATTTGGTCGATTGAAATTGCAGAGTCAGTCGCTAGTCCTCCCATCTTTCGAGTCACAAAGTTGACCGAGTGCAAAGGAGCGTAAGGCACTTGCATGGTCGAGTGGTGGGTTACGATATTATCGACATGCACCCGCCAATGTAAGCCGATTTGGATGCCTAATGAATCCACATCCTTACAGTCATGCAGGAACAAATTACCGGACAATTTGACCCTTGTCACAGGAGATGACGAAAGGGTGTGGCGCAAAGAAAGTCCCTACGACATCATTCACGTGCGGTTTGTCGAGAGCTTCTTAAATTGGCAGAACTTCCCCAAAATTGCCTACGACAATCTCAACCCGGGTGGTCGCTTGATCGTCGAAATGGTTGATCTTATGCCTTGCGGCGACGAGCAGAAGTCTTTTCCATGAAACTCGGCTCTCAAAGCCTGGGCAGAGAAGTTCTGTCAGTACGATAAGCGTCAAGCTAATCAACAGGAAATCGAGGCTTTACTTCGAGATCAGGGCTTCGACGTTACATGTGCAGCGATCGATTTACCGATCAATCCCTACGGGCAGTCTAAAGATGAACAAGAGAGCGGCAAACGTTTTCATTGGTGCCTTAGACAATTTCTCCCAGCCAAATGCTTTGCATCTCGTCGTGAGTCTCCGCCGCAAGAAATGTTGGGCCTGGTGGCCGATGCAACCAAGGAAATCCGGAATCTCGATCACCATGCTTTCTGTAAATGGTATTTGACCCACAACAATCCGTGAATGATCGTCCTGGGTTATTGACCTTTACTCTGTTTAGCTACGTCTTGACGGCTTTCAAGAGAGCGGACAAATATCAACCATGGTGGTGAACTCAGCAGCATTCGTCGTTCACAGGCCAGAGATGCTGGGACACGGGTGGATCTATTGCATGTGTGAAAAGAGAGCATAGCAAATAGATTATGCAGCGACATTCGCCTTGGATCGTACAGAGCGCGGTGTTGTCGCCATGTCTGAGATCTCGGCTTCTTTGAATGCCTCCTGATACCCATGGGTGGAGGAGGTGTGGCACCGTCTCGTGGGGGTCAGAGGGGATATGTACGTGATCGGACGAGTTGATGCTTGTTACGCGACTAGGGCGTCAATCTGCCACGAGTCTCCTTCGATATCGTCTCACGTGCCGAATCACTCTCTGGGCAATGGAGACCCATTTTCTTGGGTGAAGATGATGGCGAAGAGGGCCACCAATCTTCCTCCATCAGCAACGTTTCCGTATGACCTCATCACACCTAACATAACAACAGCTCTCTATTGACTGATGCTAGGCTTTGTGTGTCTATGCCCTGTGCCCCTCTCCGCTCCAACCCTATAGTGACTGCACTGCCTGAACTCGCCTCTATGAAGGCGCCGCTGAAAGGCCCGCCGAGTGCTAGGCAGGAGGGGCCAGACGAAACGCGATTGATAGCAAAACGACAATGTAATGCTTAACGTCTGCAACCGTACGCATGATCATTCTGCTCTACAGCATCTGATGGCTACACTCAGTGCCGTTCACCGGCTGCTGAACCCTTTGGTCCTTCGTCCACTTTTTAGGGGCGGACTTGACTTCCCTCTCGTTCGATTACCTTCTGCAGCGATCCACCAAGCTCAAAGATCATGATTGAAGAGCCTTCTGCAGCTAGTCGGGGGACAAACAAGCTCAGTTTCTTGTTCGGATCGACATTTCGGGCATCTACAACTAGGCTGAGTAATCATGGGAAGGGAGCTTCAGGAAGGGCAAAAACTGACCCAAGGCGGCTATTAACTGATCGACTATCTTCTCCAGACTCTTGGCTAGTTCCAACACGCGAATTGTCACCCCTGTATCTTGCATAAGCTTCGCAAGCTGCAGTTCCTTGTCTTGCATCTTCATAAATACCGTATACATTATTTATCACGACCTGACCAAGGTATGTAGGGCTCACATAAACATTTACCTGTTTTCCACCTTCTTTCATATAATCGAGGGTAGGAGATGGAAGATAGTTCCGCGTGACCGCAGACCCATCCGGGAGTAACTTGAACCAAATCTGTGCCAAGTAAATGACCCCTGAAGGTATGAGAACTTCCAACTTAAAGCTGGTGCAAGCTAGGTCCATGTAAGCCCCCGGTTGGCATGGAGGGCACGGTGACAAAGTCCAAAATCCCCTTTTTAAGCAGGATGTCTCCCCTTTACAGCGCGTGTTCCTTCTCTTCCACTCTTCATTGGATTTTCAACTCACCCGTGTTCACATCCTCATCATCTTGTCGGAATCGAAATAACAAACACTCACGATGGCGTGTGCCAAAATTTCAACATCTATTTCTTCAAACAATCACCTGAAAGAGCGACCCAAGTCTAGAATGCCCAGATGCCAAGAATTCCACGATGATGTTAAGGCTTTTCTGGAAACTTACATTACGTGCCAAGGTTGGAGAGCCAACACCATCAACGACTGGGGAAATAATGAGCACCGAATCGCTTTTGGGGAGATGGCCCGCGCATTTACTGTCCGAGGGAAACGATTTTGGCCTGACAGCGAGGGTCAAGGCCAAATCAACGTACTCAAGTACCCTACAGATCGAAAAGAGTGAGCTCTCAGGATCCTTGTCAATCAGATTGGCAACTAACAGACCAACGGACGATTGGTCGTTATCGCAAAGCTTCGTTGCGAAAGCCTGTTGCTCTCGCTAGACCACCATCGAGGACGATGGGTTCAGGCACTCCAGCGACAACTGGCGACGTTTCCGGACGTTCTCGAATCAGCCAAGGGTTGCGTCAAGCTTGAATACGCTGTTAAGATGTTTTGGGGATGCATGCAAGGCCCTTGAGAAGTTTTTACTCAGCCAAGACCCAAGGATCAGAAGACGTCAAGACGATGTCTGCATGGGCATTCCCGTCGGCGCCATCGGCGGCTTCGAAACGATGTTGTCAGTGTATTACGAAACGGACAAGACGTTTCAGGCCCGGCAAGTATGAATGTGTTCACGGCCACCCTGCAAGCTGACTGAGTAGTTACGAAGGCAAATTCTCTGGGGCCCACGAAGGTCTGGTCAATGGCCTTTCGTTATGACATGAGCGACGTCCAAATGGTCATTGTTGAGGCAGAGTCCCGTGCGTCTTTCCCAGATCTGGCAATGTATGAGCGTGGACTTGAGGTCGTCTCAGAGCTATGCGGGCTAATGCTAGACACCTGGGGCAACCAAGTCCTGCTACTGCACCGGATTACTGTAGCCTCTTATCAACAGCTTAAAGATATTTCTCGACAGTTTGAAAGCAATTACAACATACAGAGGCTGTTGGAGTTGACGGCAAGATTTTTGGGTGTTGCTCGAACTAGCGAGGAACAAGTTATCAGTCGGACAAACTTGTCTTTGTGTTGCGGCGGTACATTTCGACCTGCCATCGTGTTATTCACTCAGTGAAGAGATGTGAGGAAGGAACTAGCGACGACTTTCATCAATCAGTAGAGTATGCGGTAGCAGACCTGGTTGCATCTCAGAAACTTATTCTGCTGATGGCAGGTTGACTATCAGAAACAGAGAGGCACAACTTAGAATACTATTACAGTTCTAAGATGACTCGTATCGAAGCGCAGATTTCTCAACTTGAGCATGGCCTTCGAAGAGGCTGATAAGGTGCCTCGAGGGGTTCAATGCGCCGCAAAATGTCGATGGGCTGGAGAAGCTATGGCTATCTAACACGTCCTCGACTTTCGGTCACCATTACTTTGAACCGAAAACTTGGGGAGACCCGGCCAGCGAGGAGAAAGCCTACATCGAAGATCATTTCGGAGGCTGGAGGCAGGATGAAGCGGGAAGAGCACCACCGGGGCAAGCAAGTCGTCATCCGGACGATGACAACGCCCGACGTGGTGAACTCGCTTCCACGAGTTATTCAATGTACACTGACTGCTGCTGGTCAATGTTTGACTTCGGCAGTGCCGGCGGTTCCACCGATACCATAAGTGTGGACGCGACTGGCGATGGGGGTAAGGTTCTTCTAAACAACGGCATTTTCACTTCCAAGGCGTTGCCAGCCAACCATAATGTCCCCAGAGACTTTGCATTCTCTCGACGTCGTGAGTGAATGGGTTTCTTCCATGTCGCCCCACATGGAGAGCACCCCTCACATCCGGCCCCTCAAAGACGTCTCGCCCTGCGCCGGTCTCGAAGGCACCATCAAGGCAATTTCAACACCACGTCATCCACAGCAACCGACCTTTGTCTCGTCAATCTACGTTGGAGGCTCGCCATGCTTCACCCGCCGCATTCCGTAACAAGAAACGCCAAACACGTCGTCCCACGGAAACTACCAGAGCAGAAGTTGAGCACGATACTTCTGGTCGCACTCTCAATACATGTTCCATCATTATCGTGGACGAAATGGCAGAATGCGAGGACTCTAGCGAAGCCAGTACGCCAGCTGTGGAACCTCTTCAGTCTGTCCGTCGCGTGGACTTGGACGGTACGGCGGCCGGGCGTTCTTTGATTAGAAGCATGTTAGAGAGGTTCTGAGTTGATGAAGATGGGAACACGGCTGCGAGCGGGGGATAGAAGACAGGAGCATTAGTGTAAACACTGACGTCACGTCGTCGCGAGGTATGGCACGCATGGAAGGACATAGGAAGTGCATTGTAACGGCTTGTGTCTAGTCAACACAAACGGAAAGAAGAACAACAAGCTCTATAAAAGGAGTGAAATTCGTCAGATAACGCACGTGACAGACGTTTCGTAGAGTGTTGACACTATTCCCGGTTCGTGCCGGATGTTGAGTTTGAAAACGACTCGTGAATTCAGAGAATCGCTTTGACATGGAAGGGAAGGGATTTTTAGATCGCCGCTCTTCAGAAAATCTGGCCATTATTTGTAGTCATATTCCAAATTCCAATACCACCGCCTATATGGTGTAGTATGGCGTAAAACCGTACGTGGGCAAAGTGGGGCAAGAAAGATGAAGCCTCTTAACCATTTAAGGCGATTATCTGCCCGGGAAAGGTCGATGATGGAACAGTAGTAGGCCCTAGACTCTCCCCAGCTACACCCCAATCGCCGCCGTTATCCAGAACAGATTCCTGTTGCGGGATAGGCTGACCATCAAAGCCATAGACCCACGGGTGGAGCGGCTCGTCTGCTACAGCATGGGCAGAGTCAGCAGCAGCTGTCAGGTATCCATTTGTGTATCCGGTTTCGAGATGCGTGCTCTCCGCGCAATAGCCGCTCGGTGTGCTGTGCTCTACTGGCTTGAACAAATAACTACCACATCCAGCACACCATCCGCAATAGCAGTTGTGAGCTGGATAGAGGAAGACCGGGTCGCAGCCGCCTGAGCTAGGAGCCTCGAATCATCGTTGACTACATAGCGATCTGAGGACACACGGACTTGGACTCATTAGTGGTCATCCACCGCTTCAGCGTATCTGGGTTGACCTACTTCATGAATGCAGTATGCAAACAAATAGGGCACATCTGAGCTGAATGGCCGGTGGGGCCCTCATTGCCACAACCGCTGAACATCTGTTCCCGGAGAGCCATACTCGACGATTTGACGTCCGAGGGCTGCCGCGTATATACCGAGGCCATATCGTTGAAGGTGGGTTGCCCAGAGGACGTCAGCTTTGCGGGGGGATAATCGGGCACTCCGCCGTGGCAAGGCTTGTCGTGCCATAGTACGATTCCATGTCCGCTTGTTGGTACTGTACATCTGCCGACGATGGCATGGCATCTGCTGGCGGGGTGTGCGGTCCGGCCAATTCTTCTCGGTAAGCCTCGGTCTGGTCAAGGGCCTGCGTGACCGGACTGGACGATACTAGACGCCGTATTGAGATTCGACAAGACATTGCCGTCGGGGGGGGGTTCGCTGAGTATGTTGTCGAGCGTTGGGGTGTGCTGGAGCAGGATGTGAAGTGAGTGACTGGGGAGGTTGCCGCGCTATTTATGTCGATTCAATGGGCATTTGTAGACCTTTGTCGAATTACACAACCCGGGCCTGTGCAGGGGGTGCTCTATTCTGGTCATAACAGCTATGGAGGTACTCTCTATTCTTGGTGCCGGCTCGCAGAGACTTGGGAGGTTGACAAGCGTTTGGGTAGGCAAAGAGCAAGCGCCATAGGCGATGGAAGGTCAG
>NW_026850016.1:0-16557 GCF_030869225.1 Colletotrichum abscissum | reverse complement strand
TGCTTCCATGGGCGCCAGAAGGTGGGGAGGGTTCGTCGAACTCGTTCTGCCAGGAAGCACTTCTCGCTTCCCCTCTGTTTTCCTCTTTCAGGCCATGAGACGTCAGTTTGCTCTCATCTACACTGCTCTCCCAAATCTAAAAACTGCAAGAGGGCTGGATAAAAGTGAGAAGTGACTCCTTGTACCCAGAGCAGGCAACGGCTACACATGCTCGCCTCACCTCATCAGCAGCTTCGTGCCCGCCAAAAGTATAGTAGAACGGCGGAACCAGATGTTTCCAGAAACTATTTAGTAGCTTCAGTGACATTATCTTCCTTGGAGCAGCGCCGCTCACACAGACCAGACGAGGAACCAGGTGACGGTACCGAAACAATCAAGATCAAATCAACATGGAGGTACCCCAGCCTGCAGCAAACGGCCGACCCGACGACCTGATGGCAAGGCTCGTCGCAATCATCATCCATGAGCTGACAGCATGCATCTCGTATTGGCAACTCAGTGCAGATCTTCCGGGCTCGTGAGAGGTTGTGCGCCGAGGCTGTGGCGCCATCCCCCGCCTCTCGGAAGGGAGAGATAGAGATAACATGTCACTAACAGAGGGATTATGCATGAATATTGATGTCGTCATCTCCTTCCACGTTCGTAGGGCGTCAGTTAGGGGTTCACTTTGACCGGAGCGCCCAGTGATCGACTCGATAGGCGGGTCTCATGTGAGACTTGGCCTTTCACGTCGCTGTCCGGTCAACAAACAAGTTGTAACTTTTCGGCAGCAGACAGTCTTACGGCTTGACTAGACAATTTCTGACCTCGAAAACACCAGGATGACTGACCTATTTGAGGCAAAAAGTGTGTTGTCCTGAGATGCCGCCTCAACCTTTGCGGCCTACCCGGGCGGTTCTTGGTAAACTTAATCGATTACAACTACCGAGGAGGATTACATCTCGCATTATCTACCCTAGCAACGCAGAATGTTGGAAATGTTAGATTCTAAACAACGACATCCGTTTACGTCGCGGCATGTTGCATGCAGGTCTCCGTTCCGGCATGAAATCCTGTACCGAAGTTTTTCTTCTAGCATGCAATTGAAGAAGCAAGGGCAGACTTCGGCATTGTTCAGGCTAACGAAGCAAAGACTTCAGGAGCTATCTGGAACCAAACAAATGGGAACGATATCTTCAATACCTCAATGGACATTGATCGACGTGATAGCGGCATTGTTCGTGCGGAGATGGCAAAGCCCTTCTCCCGAGTGATCATATCTCCGGCTATTACTATTCCAGTGCTTTATCATGCTGTCTTTCGGAGATACATGTTAAACATGATACGTAAGAAGCTGGTTCCTTTTCAGACTATGCCAGTCTTCTTTAACACATCTCCTTTCCCATTTAGCTAGACAAGCTATTTCACATATTTGACAACTCCGCGAAACCTGAGCTCTCCTCCCCCAAATCATCCACAGCGCATTATCATTCTGATCTGCTGCATTATTCATTCATCGTCGTTCTACGATGTCTCATCTTAGCTTTCCCCGCTTTCCATGCCTCCCAGGCGAGATCAGAGACATGATTTGGAAGAACGCCGTTCGGCCTCACGGCTGTCGAGGCGTCCACTACTTCTCAGTGGTAGAAATTCCCATCGTCTCACTATTTACGGAGACCGAGATATTCGAACAGTGCCACCTTGTCGAAAGAGTCAGCGAGGGTCAAAAGCAGGTATTAGCTGCGCCACTCTCAACCGAAGACATGACGACGCCTTCTTGGACTGCCGGAAATCGTTCATCGTACGCTATCGACGGAGGCCTTTGGACCGCCTGCAAGGAGTCCCGCGCAGCTATGCACCGTAGGTATAATCCCACCCGAGGAGCTCCTAAGAGGAGAATTCGTTTCCCGTCAAACGATTTTGCCACCTTCAAAATCAGCGACGGCAAGAGCTACCAGTGGTTATCTGTTTCTTCCGAATCAGACTTGTTTGTCTTGCAATCCATTCGTTGCTTCCCAGACTTCATGCGGTTGTGCCAAGAGTTGCCTTTTCTCTCAAAGGAGGATGGACTCGTAGGAGTCAGACATATCGCAATCGGATTCGATCCCACATGGACCGTAGAGGAACTTCTCCGGTATGAAAGGATCACAGATTGGAACAACCCCAACCAACTTACCAGACAACGCTTCAGACAACAACTGTCATTCATGGGGCTTTCGAAGAACCGTTTCAATGAGTATGACTCATTGGTGCAAGCCTCAAGGTGTCTGAGGGGACGTAGAACTTCAAAGTTGTGGCTCATTGATAGCCGCTTGCGCCGAAAGCAAACAGTCATGCAAAATCATACAATGCGTGTCTTGGGAAACTGGTTGTATTCCGACCATGGCCAACAGGTTTTTGACGAGGACGGTTACAAGCTCTATGCGATGCCAGACTACGCCTCGAGGGATTTCTATGGAGACGATAACGACAACAGCATGATTGCCGCCGAAATTTCCCGCTTTGTTGCGGCGCTGGCTGTTGTATCAAGACATCAAGACGCGGTGCGGAGAAACGTCCCTGAAGATGATGGATATTCGGAGCGGCTTGGAATCTTGGTGAGAGAGTGAGAATATAGTGGTATACTGTGTCCGAAATGTGTCTTGTCCAATATGGGACTTGGCTCCGTGAAAAGAGGAGTTCTTAGGCAACCACGTGTGCTTGTGAAGTCCACGTACAGCAAACCGTGAATTGAGTTGAGGCTCGTCTAGCAGAGGAGGTTCAGTCAAGGCTCTGAGAGAATGGCAAAGGGTCTAAGATAGCAAGTAGTGTATTGTCTAGTTGGTAGAGATAATACTCGAACCTCGGTACAAATGGTGAGATGTAATGATTAGAAGTTGAACTGACGTCCTCATTGGTGCCCACGACTGTTTGACACGCATCATCGATCCCCATATCAACAGCTCACCTAAACGGCTAGAGATGATGAAGTTCTGGTGATAACCGCGCCCCTTTGTTTCCAGAGTCGCCCACCGCATGACTTGCGGTACCCGATTATCCGAGTTGACTGTTGCTAGCCTGAACCCAAGTGTTTTTCCGGAATCGCGAGTCGGGGCTTCTGTTCTAGTCTTATTCAATTTCTGCTCAACTAAATTCCAAGATCTAGCCCTGAGGTGAAATACGATTGACCCATGTCGGCGGATTGTGATGTTCCATATCATAACACTGACGCTTTCTTTCGAGGGAAGGTCCAGACGCTGATGGATCTTAGTGTACTTACTTTATGTTAGGTGGAGGAAGAACATCTCGAACGTGAAAAAGCTACTAGTAGCCAATTTCTCAGGATAGCTCCGTCTCGCAATCAACAGATCATTCACACTTAATCTCTCTTCCCCAATATGCGCCAACCATTTCGCGTGTAGTACGAACAGCTAGCGAAGATTGCAGCGGTGTTTGATTATTTAAGCTTTGTAAACCCTGCGTGGTTCAAGCGCCTTGATTGTATTGGCGGACTGTTCGTTGGCCCGAGTCCCAGTTTACAAAGGTTCGGAGCCGAATAACTCGCTTTCGTAAAGACCTGTTCTGACGTCCAGTCACAATAAGAACAACTATTAGAGCTTTGGGTCTTTTGCTTGTCTTGTACTGAATCATGTGTACCTGAATACGCGGACTACTCCGTGATTGTGGTGTGTACGGGATGGCCGATAGGATTGAGGTCACATAATCAAGCTGTCGATCAGCGTTCGCGAAATTTATCCTGCCGACATCCGTTCACCGGTGGGATGCTTCGCTGTAGTGGGCTTCTAGGGACAAATGAGCAAATCAGGGACTTGATTGCGTTGAACGTCGACCCGCCGGTACAAGTCATGTACAACATGTAATTAAGGCATAGCGTGTTCTTGGATGCTATCGATGGAAATTACCATGGCCGGTCAGTGGCCTTGAAGTCATCGTATGCAAGTATTTGAATCAACAATTTGGCCTGACATCTCTGATTTTCAAGCCAGCAACTCTTTGTCGTTGGGGCTACTAAAGCTTCTCATAATGATACCGTCCAACAGTCAAAAACCAGCCTTTTATCTTCCTAGAAATCCACGCCAAAATCTTTATAAAATTAGACCAATAAGGCACTAAGACGACAATAATGAAGTTCCGAGCCATCCTCTTCCTCGCAGCTAGCGCTTTCGCTGCACCTACACCGGAAGCAATTGCTGAGCCTGCGCCTGCGCCTGCCGATATTGGCGCCACAACCAAGGCCCAGCGTCTCCTGTGCTCCGGTCTCTGGACTGGAAATGACCTGAGCTTCGGAGACCTCAAGTGGGCCATGGAGAACCGTAGAGACGAGCTGCAGCTCAAGGCCGGATGGTGGAATGAGGTCAACACCGCCTGCAAATCGAGATGGCAGGAACATTGCGCAGAATGGTATTTGGATCACTTACAACCACGTACGAAGCAGCCAGGCGAAGACAACTCTGAAGTTCAATGGTGCAATCGTCTGTTCGCCGCAGAGCAGCTGGAGACTCAAGTGTGATAAGGCATGAGTGCGAATATCCACGACGAAATAGATAGTTGGCGGAGAGAGCCCTGGAAGCTCTCAGATAGTATACCTAGGGACGCCTATACAACCACGAGGCAGCATTTGAGCAATTACAATCATTAACGAGGCACTTTTTCTCATGATGATATCTTTCACAGGCCGGAATTCTTCCTAGTAAACCCACCGTATTCATCATACGTGGGTCATCTGTACCCTTGTTGAGAGCGATGAAGTTCACAACTTGGAAATAGCGGGCGTCCTGAAAATTGTCAGCTTATCAGCAGGTGTTGTTCACACGGACACTCCGGCATTATATGGTACTCTGGCCGAAAAAGGTTTGGTATTCGCATTTGTGGCGTCTGTATCAGTGGGCAGCTAGCTTTCAGCTGTTGTCGCGCATAAAGTTGTAGCCCATATCACTCCCACAATTACCTCGTCAACGCCCACCCTCCCCAACACCCATACAACCTGGTCTTCTGCAGCAACTTGGCCGCCTACAATAGAACAAGGCCCGAATGGAATGTTCTCAGCATCATTGCTGCAGACAATCTTTACAAAGTCTAATTGGCTTGCTGTGCATTCAGCCAGTTTGCACCGGTGAAAACAAGGCGCCATCTCCTGGATTGCCAATCTCATCTACTACGTAAGAACTTGTAGCCCCAAGGTGTCCAAAGATCTCTGAAAGATATGAAAACAAACTATACCAAGACACCCGCGATTGTTGAGGTGTTATGTCTTGAAGACTGTGCTTTCATTTTGCTTCACCGGCTACAGTCAAGAACGCGATGATCGCCATCTAGCAGTTCCCTCTTGGTGCATGGAACGCGCCAGAGATTGCGTATTTGAGAAATGATGGCCGTCACAAATGCTGATCTTATTTTCTTGCGAAATAAGGGGCTCGGAGAATGTTGTCTGTGAAAGTTGCTCCGCTGTGCTAAGTCAAAATGTTTCACACAAGCTGTCGGGTCTGGGAGCTGAATGCAGTCGGGGTCTCAGGTGCATCTGCTGGAACTTGACCATTGGTACCGAAGACCCCACATCTAACAGTCAAGCACAGTTTACTAGCCGAACGATGATTGGGCAAGAAACGGAAATGTTTCTGCCTTAGATAGTAAGTCTTCTGCGGGGAGACGCCTGCGACCCCGGCAGTGACTTTCAAAGTCATGTCGAGATGAACTCCACGCGGGGAAAGATGTGACCGCTTTCGGCCATATGGCTCGGTAGATTCGTCCCTATTCTAAGCGAGGAGTTCTATGAGTTAACGTGACAGAGACAGTGACCATTCCATTTGAGGTAACCTGTGCCCTGCGCGCGGGATATGTCTCGAAATCACCTCCTTTGCCATTTTAGGTCGTCACGAAGAAGCCAATCGGACACATCTACACTCTTCGGCCGACGCGGGAGGGCTGTCTGTGGCTGGCTCAGCTACGACAGCTAGGGATGCAAGCATGAGGACCCTGGCGTTTACCGACATCGCCTAGTTTCTCTCAACAAGCACATCAGGTCTCGGGCACCCTGCAGATCACGAAGCTGCGAATGCTGCTTCATCGCTATCGCAAGCCATCGTTCTTGCCGGTAGGCTTCTTTGGGAGGAAATGGACAGAGATTGGGATCTTGCTAGTTTGGTTCGGTGCTGCTTTTGGAAGTCAGCCATACTTCAGCTGTGTCTCAGCCTCTTAGGAACGAAAGTTTGGCTGATCATGCCCAAACGCGCGGTATCGATGACCATTCTTTGAGATTAGCAGAAGCTGAGGTGACGGACGAGCTTGCCCGGCGAGTTCAAGGCCTTAAAAGTCCCGCGTCGCATGTGCGTTCTCGCCTGCCCAAATCCGGCTCGATCAATTTGTTGATATTTCCCTTACCCCATGGCCGAGGGCTTCTACCAGTCTTTGGATTCTACTCTTGCTTCACACTTTGGACTACACGGCAACATGGCGACGACTCACGACCACAACCACGACCACTCCCAAACACACTTGGGAGTGGACGTTGACATCCCTACGCCGATCACTCCCGGCGAGTCGGATTTGCTGACAAGCGAGATGTCGGGTCTCACCATCAACGAACGAAGCCGACCTCGTCTTCTCCCGTCTTACCCATCCGCAACATCTCCTCGTACAAGCAGTCCTACTGGGTCCGTCAGGAGCGCGTATACTACCAAGCGTCGCGTCAGCCGTCGTTCCTATAGCAATGAGTTCCATTCAAGCTCTCACAGCTCCAGCTTCAGTTCCGAAGTGTCGAAGGAGCTCACTCGACAGGCAGAGCTTGAGTTCGCGGCGCTCACGGAACTCATGTCTAGCATGTCGAGGCGAAGCATGTCGTTGCGCGAAGTCTGGAGCAAGATCATCACCGAGCGCGAGTCTGTTTACTCTGAGATGCATCGCATGACTGAGCGCTACGAGGAGTTGACTGAGGTCATGGAGCGCAAGGAGAGGGAGCATAGTCACCACAACCACGAGCGTGAGGGCCAAAAGCAAGAGCTTGTTAAGGTGCGCCTGGAGCTCACTGCAGCCATCAACAGCGCTTCTAAGTTCAAGTTGGAGCTATCTGCACGAGACAACGAGTGCAAGACGCTCCGACACGAGATTGCCGAAGCCAAGGATACCTACACCTACATCAAGAAAGAACACGAAGAGCTGAAGAAGACCTCTGAGCAGACGAGACTCACCTTGGTGGCCACTACAGCAGCCCGTGCCGATCTTGAGGATCAGTGTGGCAAGTTGCGAGGCGAGCGTGCGGACATGGACCTGAAGCTCACCGAGCTGACCTCCAAGCACGAGGAGATCACCACCAAGTTTGAGTCGAGTCACAAGGAGCTCGTAGACATTAGGAAGAGCCACCTCATACTCAAGGAGGAGAAGCACGAGTGGCTCCACAGGCGGGGTGAGCTTGAGGACCACATCCGGAAGTGCGATCACAAGTATGATGAGCTGAAGCGGAAGTACAAGGAGATTGAAGAGATGTACGAGAAGAAGAAGTCTGAGGTCAAGGAGCAGCAGGAGACTGTCATTAGAGTCAAGAACGAAAAGGAGGAGGCCATAACCAAGGTCAAGAGTGAGAAGGAAGAAGCCATCACTAGAATCAAGAACGAGAAGGAGGAGATCATCATCAAGATTCGGAACGAAAAGGAAGAGCTCGAGCAGTACATCATCAGACTCAAGCGTGAGCTTGAGGATGAGCACTGCCGGTGGGAGGCGGCCGAAGACAACTGCGGCAAGTGGAAGCTCAAGTGGGAGCATTGCGACCGTGAGATCATTTCCCTCCGCGAAGAGATCTCTCGTATCGAGATTTCATGCACCGAACTGCGGGAAACCATCACGAAGAAGACGGAAGAGCTTCGTATTCTCATCATCGAGAAGAAGCGCCTCAAGGATGAGGGCGAGCGTGCCGTCGGTCGCGCCAACGAGAACCATCGTCAGCTTCTCCTCGTACAGGAGACCCTCAGCCACACTGAGAGCATTCTGAAGAAGTCGCAAGAGGAAATCCATACCAAGACGGAACGCATCGAGCGTCTTGACTGCGACCTGGGTGACTGCAGGAAGCAGATCGAGAAGCTCCAGATCGAGATCGAGAGTCACCAGTCCGCTTCGGCTGTGCTCAAGATTGAGGTCGAGACGCTCAACAGCAGGTGCGGCGCCCTCAAGGCCAAGTGCCACGAGTGGGAGGTCAAGTACGAGGAGGCCTATGAGAGCATCACCGAGATTGAGGAGGGAAGCTCCAGCTACGAGTACGAGATTTCGGCTATGCGTACCATGCTACGCGAGGCGAGGGAGCAGAAGGAGACTGCCATCACCGCACGCAACACGGCCGATCGCGAGCGCGACGAGGCTGTGGTGAGATTCGAGGAGAAGTGCAGGGCGATGGAGAGGTTGGAGGAGAGAATGAGTGCGCAGATGCATGAATTGAACCGATCTGGGACCAAGACTACTACGACGAGTACCACTCGGAAGTCGGGTCATCGGGTGAATAGTAGCGGCAGCGGCGTCATCTGCGTTGAGACCTGACATGGTGATCGTTGGCAGGATCGTGGGCACAAAATTTCGACCTGGCAACAGCTTTTTTCTTTGTAAACTTCACAAACATGACCGGTTCTGAGTTATTGAATGGTCATTAAGCTAGTGCTAGTAATATCACACGTACACTCCAAGTTCCTCCCTCACTTTGCTCAAGCGGCCGTGATTCGTAGCCTGTGTGAGCAAATCATCAGATCCATTTGAATGCTCATGGTAATAGCTCTTATTATATCTGTCTCCATTCGCCTTTTGGTATATCTCCGTGTTTTCAACCTAGGCCCTGGGTATTATTTAATCTCGCTTGCCTTTTCCTCTAGCATCCTCCTCATCACTGCTCGTCAGCGTTGCCTCACTTGGGTTGATCCTGAAGCTAAAGTCCACAACACCAACCAAACTGCTCACAGACCGTACCAAGCCCTCCAAGTCGTCGCACACAAGCGAGCTGCAAACCTGCAGCACCGCGAACTCAGTATATCCGTGTTGCTCTACGTTCCTTACGTCGAGAATACTTCCGCTGCCAAGAGGGCTGACCATCTCCGATAACTCGGGCATACCCCCAATCGTTGAAGTATCGCTCGTCGGCGACTCCACCACCGACCCCACCACGCTGGGCTTCCGACCTGAGGGGCGCACTTCAGATCCTGTGCGGGTGTGGACCGTGACAAGCCTGTGCTCGAGCTCACTGCCTCTTCTTTGCATGGTCCGCGGCTCTGGGTCAGGGCCCTTGAGGTGGAGGAGCTTGCGGGTGAGCTCATTCGGTCTCGGAAGTTGCATGAAGGGCGGTAGTGATTGACCCGACAGTAGTGAGTTGGACAGGAGCGTGAGCGTGGAGAGAATGGTATGTTGCGTCGGCTCAATTCCCGCTAGGACCTGATTGAGAGCGCGCAGCCAGGCCCGGTCACTGTCTGAAGAGGGACTGGCTGGCCTGTCACGCGGCTTCCATGTGATGGTGTAAGCAATCAGCGTCAGGTACCGCATGGTGCTGGTTGACCGTCTGATGATATCTTCGTATGTAGCCCTAGGGAATTTGCCGCCGATATCCGGTTCCCATTTCTGCCATTGCGCATGCTGGTCCAAGCTAGGGAGCAGCAGTAGAAGCTTGCCTAGGATGCGACGCCTTTCCTTCTCCATCTTGTGAGCAGGTGTGCCGGGCTTCTTAATGTCACCGTGAGTCTCTTCCATCGTCGCCTTGATCGTCTCAGTTACGACACTGAAGTAGTTGGCGAGGAGATAGAGCGAGGCGCTGAGATCCCGTCGGAGCCAGCGCCGGTCGGTGATGGGAGCCGGGAAAATGGTCCAGATGAACGCGATGAAACAACCAGCCGCTACACAGGCAAGACGATAGGGCGCCAGGAGGTAGGTAGGATAGTACGGCTGTCCCGTGGCTGCGGCGGCCTTTTCTCCGATCTTCTGAACCTGCAGCTCATACCCGATAATGAGTACTTGAGTGATAATTGTGATGAGCCACACAGGCATGAACCGCGGATACTTCAAAATAAAGTACTGCTCGATGAAGATGAACAACCAGAGGAAGACGATGACTCCGGCGGTGCGCTCGACAACGATGTACCAGATGATGTAGGAGAAAATTACCGCAACGCAAGTTCCACCGACTCGACATACGAATCCAAAAATGGACTGGCCGGCAGTGATGGTCATGCCAATAGCAATCATGATCATGGCCCAAACCAAGCGTTGCTCAGTGAAGAACGTCTGGGTGCTCTGCAGGAAAGCCATGATGCCGACTGTCATGGTCGCAATGGCGACACGGAAGCCAAAGAGCGATTCACCTGATCCGACAAAGCCAGAAAATGCCCTCACCGAGTTCCCAAAGTGTTGCCAGACGCCGTGAGCAGGGAGATGTTCGGGGTCCTTCTTCTTGTTATACCCATCACCGGCGTAGACGATATTCGCGCCCATCTCAGCGATATCCGGCGTCTGCTCGGGGGAAGCGTCCTCGGTGCTGCAGATACCCTTGAACCATTTCTTGAGACGCTTCTGAGAAGGGATGATCAAGCGCTTCTTTGCCATCGTGCCGTCAGCCACTTTTGAGTCTGCGAACATGACCAGATCCTGCACTGCTTCGCCAAGGGCGAGCATAAGCTTTTCCATGTACAGCATCACATAGAGCTGCGTCTGGTCGCGCTCCCGCATCCTGGTCTCGAGCTTCTTCAGGTGAAGATCCTGGCGTTCCTGTTCTGTCGCGAGCTGCCTCTCCTTCAACCAGTTTCTGAGCAGCTCTCCCTTCTTGTCGTTGAAATCCTGCACCCTCTCGGCGAGAACTTCAGCGAATCCGGCTTCGCCTGGCTTCGAGGTCGCCTTGGCACCGGCATCCATCTCCACGTCGGCCCCCTTCGTCTTCTTCGGCTTGGGTGTGAGTTCGAGGACGATACCGACGTGATCGAGACCCTGGTCCATCGCTTCCGTCAGGATTTCGAATGGCTCCAGCAATTGGAGCATGATATCGTTCCAGACTCTCTTTTCCCGTTCCTTCTCCGTGTCCGAGTCACCGTTGCCATCATTAACACCCCATCCGTGCTTTTCGGAGGCTCGGCGGAAAATGTCGACAATCGTGCTGATGCCGTTCAATGGGATCATGATACTTCGCAGGAGGTTGAAGATCTCGCCGATATCCTTGGAGTTGAGCTTGCCGTAGGCGATATCCCTCTTGGCGAAGAGGATGTCTCCGTGCATCTTTCCAAACAGTGCCGAAATCGCCAAAGCCGTAGCCTTGAGCTCGCCGGCGGCCTTCGCCTCCTTCGTCATCTCGGGCTTCTTCTGCTTCTTGTTCTTCTTGAAGACGTTGCTGCTCTTCGTCTGGTGACGCTCGAGCATATCGGGACTGGATAACGTCTTCAAGTAGTTGAGTTGCAGGGCAATAGACTTGCGAACAAGCCCAATGGCGCCCTTGAATTCACCGCTCACCACCTTCCTGCTGGAGACGGGGAAAACGAAAAGTGAGACACCGGTAGCAATACCCATGGCGCAAAGCATGGCCACGGTCAGCCGCTTCACAAGCGACTCGGCGGCTGCGGTGGTCACCATGAGCGGGCCAAAAGTGCAGGCAACGTTCATAAAGATGGAGTAGATCATGACAGGCAGGTTCATCGCAGGGTATTTAGCTCTCAGGGTATTTGAAATCCAAATGTTGAAGAACAGCCAGACGCCGCAGACGGCTGACTGACTTGAGTTGTAGACGGGCAATCCGGTGGCCAGTTCCTCGGCGGAGGCGGTGTTCCTTCGCGCCTGGACACCGGACCATAGTGCCAGCATCGACAAGGCGCCGCCGATGCAAATTCCAGTGACATTGAGGACGAGGTTCTGAAGATATTTCCCTCTGGGAAGAATGGCCAGCGCCAGTACTGAGATAATTGGCACGAGATAGCCCAGTGTTGTGAAGTACTGTGCCACGGGCGTGGATTGGTAGATGGCGATGCCGATCAGGGGCGGTAGTGAGCCCTTGAACATCATGATGAGCGTCGGCGCGTCAAGGCCCAATCGCGCCGCCAGGCCCGGCTTTGGCGCCGGTTTCTTTGTCGCCTTACTTGCGGTCGTCGGTGACCGCGCCGGGACGCCATCCGGATGAGTCTCAGTCTCTGGGGACTGCGACTCGGTGTACCGGTCAGCGTCCGGCTTCTGTTCGTCGGATGCCATGGTTCCAGTCGTTCTTTGCGTTGACGTTTACGGAATCATCGGCCCTTCGAGCGAACGAGCGGACAGCTGTTGATTATTCGATTATGTCGTCGTGCCCGTAGATCAGTCGAACATAATGGTCTCTTGAAGTCTTGTCTCTGAGTGTTGCGATGATTTTGGGTTGAGTTTTCGCCCGGGCGGAGGGTGGGCGGTTTGTTTTGTCTCATTGGAGAATGATGTAATTGCGGAGTTCGCCGCGTCTATCTAGCCTTCTATCTACGCGCAGTACAGAAATCATAGTGTGCACGAATCCAGCACTGCAGGCAAGTGAATGCCGACAGAGTTTGCGCTAATGCCGTGTTTTGTGGACTTTGTACTCGTTTTCGGTCAAGAGGGGGAGGGAAGATTACGGCGTAATAAGACCCAAAATAGCTGGTGGCCTCTAAGAAGCCTCTACTCAAGGTGAGACGAGTCAGGATTCATGCACAAGCACGGGCCTTCATCTCAACGGTAGGACAGGGTGAGCCTGTGAGATGAAGTGAGATTAGATGAGATGAGCAGATCATTCAGTCTAGAATCATGTCTTTCGAGTTGTCGAAATACAGAATCTGCGTTCATGATTTTTGCAGAGAGAACCACGATCGCGACCCTCATGAGCATTGGCATGGGGATGTGAATTATACATCTTACTCACGAATTGACAGGGGATGAGTAAGCCATACTGACACCTCATCTAGCGGCCAGAGATGAGCGTTGCTATGGTGACACCAGCATCTGACCCCTCATCCTCAGCGCAGCGAAAGCTCGATGAGTCCTCAGAAGCTCAATCAATGGCATTGGGAGAACTCCCATGGAACCATGGTGCAGTAGTATTGCTCTTCCCAATATTCACAATAACGCTGAAGGTCCGTAAACCCCTATCGGAGGAAATGAATGAAAACAGTTCATTCGCATGTATCACCCCTGCATCTCAGCCCTAACGGGCTTGAGAACCCCGCCACGTCGACTTCCCAACCACAAGCCGGCCGGTGTGTCCGGCAAAGCATAGTGGCAGAATTATAGCCAGTTCCGAGATCGTCCGCGGATTGTTGAGACTGCCCCCCGGAGAGCAACTCCGTAGTACCGCCGAAAACTTCGTCGGTCATCGAAATAATGAATGCCAGCCGTCTTGGATGAGTGCCGTGAGGCGGGTCCGCTCAAGAACTGAGGATCCCATGCAACTAACTGCTGATGAGTCAGCCACGCCTCATGTCGGGTGGACAACACCACCATTTTCCCCGCACCCCGGATTCACTCCGGCAAGTCGCCGCGCTGGCGATTAGCACCGGGGCCGCTGAGGCGAATCGAGGTGGGGAAAGTTGAGAGCCGCTTCTCAATGATGGTGCATGTAATCGAGATAACGTGATATGCTTTAGGTGCGCCTAACGAACTGGCGTGTTGCAAAAGACTGGACATGTTCATCTTTCATCCCGTCAATGGCTGCGCTTCTCGATCAGAGTCTGACTCCTTCGCCGGGGCTGATGAAGGACCCCTGTTTGGTGCAGGCACCAGCCATATGAGGGCTGCTGAATGAGTAAATTTCAACCGTTTTGCACTGAAGAATGAGTTCCTATCTCAGCAATGTGGACGAGGTCATGCTACCAAGTCAATTTTCGAGTTGAAGCATGTTGAAGCAGCTCAGACTCATGAAATGGCGTCGTCTTCCATCTACCAGAGCCTAGAACATGGTTGTATTCGTCTTCCTACGCTCCTTCCGGCTGACTTATCTGATTCCCTATCATGATCTTTACAAGAGGTTTCGCTGGGGTCATCTCCCAGTTTTGAGGCCGTTTTCTATGTACGAGAAAAATCCTGTGCTTCAGAGGGCCTGATTATGCGAGCTAGCACATCGAAAGGAATCCCCAAAGCCATCCCCATCTCATCGCGGATTGCATCTCTTCTATCTACCGTTCGCGGCCCTGCCGAAACGCGGACTCTGTGGATTCACGAAGTCTGCGTCGACCGGGCAAAGTCATCCGAGAAGAGCGCCCACACAAAACTCCTGCGGCAAATCTTCGAATGCCCTGTACGCGTGATATTCTGGCTAGGTCCTTCTGCCGGAGATGATAGCAGTGATCGCGCACTCATGTTTCTCAGAAGGATGGCAATGCATAGAAAACGAATACCTTGGTGGTCGAAGGGTTGGCTCCAATATAGGCTCCAAGTATGGAGCTGGGAGGCAAGCGGGAATACCAGATGACGATGAGGGGGAGGACGATGAGGGTTGCGGGAGCGGGCCTCTTTCTGACTATGATCTTGATATGGCCGATCTCAGCACTTCTTCCACAGTCTCATCTGACATCTGGACCAAAGTTCATCAAAGGTTTCTGAAATCGTGTGTTTTATTCGAAGCAGGTACTAACACTACTTTGTCTACGGCTACTGGAACCCATACTAAGCTTTAAGAAGCAGAAGAGTTTGGGAAAGCGCCGTAGCCGCATGGGAGCTTAATCGATCGAGAGTTGGCCATATCGCTTTTGGAAGACTCATTCTTTATGAGAACCACATGAAACACTTCTCCAAGAAACGCTACAAATCCGACTGGGAGTCTGTGGGCAAACTCCATCAGAACCCATCGTAGAGTCAGACGCGGACCGTCCTAGAAGTCCGGTGTGCCAACGATCGAGCGATCATCCAGTGAGGGCAGCGGACGATCAAGTGGAATACCTTGGAAAAAGCGCTGCCGTTCTCTGAGGCATGGGGTGACGTGGTGAAGACGAGGGTTGAGAAAGGAGATGGGTGCATTAGTTGATGGTCAGAAATGAGAGATCGAACACCACTGTTTTCCGTCTCTTGAAGCAACGACCTATGAATGGGAAGCTACGGGCTCTCTTGTGGAACATTTAGGCTAGAGATGAGGCCGATCCTCGCGACAAGGTGTTTGCGATGCATAGTCTCGCCGGTAGCTTTCGTGGCTGGTCCCAACCCGACTACAACAGATCCGAGAAGCAGGTGTTATGTGGAGCAGCAAGAGTCATCATCCGTGAAGAGAACAGTCTCGAGATACTGTTGGCGGCAGGAAGGATGAATAGAGAAGATGAAGTGGTCTCACTGCCGAGTTGGGTGCCCAACTGGCGTAGAGAACACAGCCCGCTCAAGGGACGGCCGAAGCCCCTGGCTGACCGATCCCGGACTCATTCTCTCTTCGTCACCGGCTCTATCGAATCTCTCGTTATCAACGGAAATGGCTTTGTTCAGCCATGACCTAGACAGGTTGCATATTCGAGCTGTATTCATCGATGAAGTGGAAAAGGTTGCTCCTCAACATGGGCCAAGATCAGATATTGGCGTCAAGAACACCATAATGATGCTCATATAGTTAGTCAGGCTGTATTCTTTGATGGGATGCCGCCTTGGTGGAGCAAGGATGAGAAGGATGGATTGCCTGGCCTGGTCAAGAGAGTCCTGGTGGCCGATTTCCGTGGTATGATAGATTGAAAGGAGGCCATAGGGGAAATCATGGTATTCCGGCGCTTCTTCGCCACAAATAACCAGCAATATCTTTATATTGGACCTGAGGGAACAATGCTAGGAGCCCAAATGTTCGTTGTTGCTGGGTGCAATCTGCCCCTGGTACACGAGCGGGCAACAAAGGATGGATCGACGCTACATGAGCTGGCAGAAGAGGCTTACGGTGAGTCACAATCGTTTTTTATCTACCAATAAATCCCATCTAATTCCAGATAAAGTTCACAGCATCATGCATGGCGAAGCCATTGCAACCACGAAAGCCACATTTTTTTATATGGGAGACTCCAGCTCGGTGGCATGCCCAAAGGGGGGACCAAGTCTCTTAGGAGGATTTGGTCATACATTGAGCTTGGGAGACAAACCGTCACCCTTACAGTAGCTACTCAGCCAGCAGGATGCTAAGGTACACTCAGCAGCACCCAATGTACACACATATGTATCGCAAATCGCAGAGAAATCAGTTGATGGCCAAGCGGCACGCTCAGCTTGGTTTACGCCGGTGAGGTCAGCGGAGTTCATCGAAGAGGTAGATTTACCTATTTGATGTTGCGGGTCGATGTTCACTCGTTATTCGTACACGATTACGCCAAGTAGATAATTGGGAGCCTAGAAGATAGAACCCGTTAGTCACTAAGCAAATAATCATATATTGCTTCTCGAAGTACCTATCACGGTCCGAGACCAAGAATGTATTCGGGATGTGATGTAGGTAAGAGAGGGGTATCGCATTTGAACCAGAACGATCGTGTTGGTGGATGTTGATGCCTACTACCACCTTGGTATCCCATCGGGTGCGGATGGACAGCACTTTCGCCAAGACCACGAAATACCCACTTTTACCCATTTTTTCCCCGCGTTGAAAGGGGTACTTGACGATACGTCACTTATCCCTCTGTTCTTTTGCCT
>NW_026850015.1:0-16584 GCF_030869225.1 Colletotrichum abscissum | reverse complement strand
CTCGCCCAGCGAATTCTCTGACTTGTTCGTGGGTTGGTGCAACTCCTAGAGCATGCTGAATACGAACCCATTCAGCCAGCCTATCTTCCTGCCAGGGGGGAAGCCTCTGCTGGTCTGCGAAAGCGATTGCCCTGGCCTGTTGACCTCGTTGACGATTCCGAAGTGTACTCCTTGGAATCCCGAACTCAATCGAGGCCCTCTTGACTGAGGTACCACCTCTAATTGCCTCGAGCGCTCGAATGACTTCATTTTCAGTATACGATACTATAGTATAATAAAGAACATGCGTAACAAAAAGAAATGCGTTTAGACGATAATTGCAATTGTTGTGGTGGTTTGTAAATTGAGGGTAGGATTTTAATTAGGGTGGCTGGGAGGGATTTTTGGGGTGGCCGAATGGGGGTGTTCCGACTTATCGAAGTTCAACTTGGCCATCGCTAACATTGGACACAGATTCACACTACATATTTAAAAGTAATGAACGATGATCATTTTGGCGGCCACATCCGTATAGAGGGCCTTGGATTAATTGACTAGAGTAGAACTGCAGCCAAGACCAATGAGCCAGGTAAAGTAACCAAATCGCCATTGAGTACTCCAGTGATCCGGTCGTGAAAGGATGCTCGCATCTCAGGATATCAAGCTCTGCAGATCTCAAACTTCTCAATTTTCCTGTGCCATCCATAAGCACCCTTAATGGAGGAAATATGGGATTACCTGGATAGACCGGCCAATGATTCACCGGAATGGAAAATACTTTACTATGTCGGTCCCCCGCTCACCGCCGACTTCATCTCTTTGAGCCATCCGGGTGAGAAGCATTTGCAAATTGCAAGTCTTTGAAAGTGCGAGAACGGACCACCGGCATGCCGATGGTAGAGGATCAGGGACTGCCTGATATGTAGACGACTCACAGTTCCGATCACCTAACCTCGTTATGTTTGGATGGAAACTTTGGATTCTCGGTGACTGTCGTCACGTTACAATTTGAGAGGATTTCGTCCGGCGACATTGAGAACTTGATTACTGAGCGCAGTACGTGCTTCATCTTCTGTTCATCATCAGTCAAAAAATGCTTACAGAGGAAGAATCAATTTCCTCATCAAATGTGCTGGGCCTCGAGACATCATCGTCACTAGCCCCGGGGCAACGTCATGCCTTTGTGAAGTTCTGCGCCTGGTCTGCCGTGGTGATCGACGTCGTGCTTATTGGGAAGAGGTCTGTTGGATTTGTAGGTAAGTAAAGGTCTAGGTAGACGGTTATGTAAGGTAGAGGAGGCAGGTAGGCGGTTTGAGCCCGTGCAGACGGACCCTTCCACCCACTTATACCCTCTGAGGGATCGCGGGCTCTGCCCACGAACTTCCCCTCAAACATACGCGCAAAGTAGACCGAAATATCAACCTCGTCGCAACCGAAAGCTCTGACCTGCCTACGTGTATACCAACAAGGTAATTCCCGGGGACATCCTCGTATGCGAGCAATGCGGTTTGCTTCCCCTAGAAACCAGGAACTGAGAGAAGTCTCTTGCCGCTGGCGGAAGACAAAACGAAACGCTAGATGCTCATCAAGGAGAAAAGCAAACTGCAATAAATGAGACATTCAGCCAGCTAAGTCCGATGAGGCAGCAAGCCCAGCTCAGGCCAATCAAGGAAATGGCAAAGAAGCCCGCGATATTATTGCGCCGGGAAAAGGAGCTTCAATTGCTCACAAACGCGTCTTTACCAGGCTCGGGGAACCAGGACATGAAACAGGCTTGGGATCAGATCACGAAAATCGATAAGCTATGCAGCGTTCTTCTGCGCACCGCACAGCTTCCGAGCCCGGAAATTTCCAATTTGGCGACAATGGTCTGCAGCCGATTGACGGCTCTTCAGTGCTGCTTCCGCGTTCGAAGGGGGAGGGTTCAGACGCGCAAGTTATCCTAAGCTCCTTCACCCAAGACATATTTGCACGTGCCGGACAACGTCTCGACAATATCGCCATTTTCAAACAGATCCCCATGCCTGAGCTACTTTGCACGAGACTGGAAAGATTTAACCTCGCATAGAACAGACAAGACTCGAAGAGATACGGAGCTGATACGAATATCAATAACAGGATATTGAAGCAAAAAAAATCCTCAAAGTCCGTGCTCGAAAGAATAGCGCCCAGGGAAACAAATGGAGACGGCTCTGCAAGGGCTACGACGGCCTACTATGTCCCATTCCTCTCAATGGTAAGATTCTTCTTGGTATATGATCATAAAGCGAGGATCCAAGTGGAACACGTATACAGTAGAAAGTGGCTTGATGTCTCTAAGTGAGGGACCCCTAAGGGGTTGTATTCAAATACCGTATGAGACGAGTGGTCGTCTCGTCGTAAGCGGTATCGTACGGTAATGAATAAGCAGCGCCTGCACGTCTCTCAAGTTCGTTCAATCATTATCATCTCCTTTTCAATGAGGTCCTAGAATCAATAAACACAATTCAGATATCTCTCTAAACTACCACGTCAACTCCTACAAGGAATAGGCACGATTGGCATCGGCTTCAAGATACACTGTCTTTCGGTTCATCAAATTCGCAAAGGGAAATTTGCAAGGGGATTGGGAGGGCAAAAATGCAGGTAACCGATGTAATAAATTCGACTTTCTCTCCATTAGAGCAGCTCGACAAGGTGAGACTGGTTACTCACATCGATGTGTTTTGGGCTATCATTGTTAGAGGATTCTCATAGTCATCATGAAATCCCCAATGCGAACGCAGGCATCCAGACTTCTCCATAGCGTCCAGCATTGCGTCACTAAAACCACGCACGCCAGAGAGGGGCACGCAAAGGGGCTCACGCAAGCCGCTGCAAGCCACGGTGCTCCCGGCGAATTGTTCATAAACTACTACTACCCAGTGAGTCAAATCGCGAGTGAAATCTAAGCCCGATAACATCACAGCGCTTTCTTCCGGGGCTGCAACAGGTGTCTTGTTGGGCGCGGTCAGTTGATCTGGATGAAGACCGAGGCCCGAATGTTGTGAATCCGAGATGGATTGAGTCTTCTCATCTGGGGCGCTTGGTTTGACTGCGCTTCTGAATTGGCTTAATCCCAAACCGAAGGTTGACTCATGCTTGGCATTTAGGGACGTGTTGACTCTTTTTTGCCGGTCGGCATAGTGGCATGTGACACCTCGCCTTTTGCATCTATCGCATGGTAATACCTGATTGCATCTGTTTTTATTTCGGCGGCATTCCAAGCATGCCTAAAAGGCATTAATCAGCTGTAATCAATGATGAAGATTCATCACATACAATAGTAACTCGTTTCTAAGGAGGAATCAGCATTGGACTGAAGCGAAGCATTCCGGGAGTCTTACTCTCTCACGAGTCTTTTCTCGTCCAGGGCTTTCTGACATGATATACTTTGTCTGTATACAGAGAAAAGGATACCGTGTATTCACGATTGCTACGAAATGTCTCCAACTAGGGCAAGAACACATGCGGGTATTTATAGTAGGGGCATGGATATTGCGAACATCGGATAGGACATTATTCGGAGCCTGAGGAATCAAGGCGCTAGCCTAGGGTCCCTGTCTCAGACCCTTTCACTGTTGCACTCATACACCCTGCTATGCGGCTGGATGTGGGATCTGGTACGAAAACTTCACCGACGAAGACTTTTTGGTCAAGCTAGCTACAGAAAAACCATTCTTCTTCCTACAAGCCATACGGGTTAAGCGCTTATCAGCTTTAGTATTCTACGGTGTTTTTGGCTTTCGTAGGTATCTGTACGGGATGCGAAGACTACCGCAATTAGCCATAGGTTGAATAAGTTCAAGAATATCAAGCATTGCGCTCTTCTTCTACCCCTTGAACTAGAACCTGTAAGTCGAAACAGATACTCAAGGTTATGGCAACGAAAGTTTGGTGGGTCGCAGGTTCCGCAAAAGGAGTACTATCGTTTATTAGAATTATTGCTCCTCGTCGCTCGATTCCCCAATGCATGATTGACGAACACCTATTCCTATCACGTGCCTGGTGGTTCGCCAGAGGCAGGCAGCAGGCAAGGCAAACATAACCTTAAACAATCTGAATGACTGACTCCCGCGTGCGGGTGGGAGCACTGCGTTGCATTCGGAGGGTATCTTATAAGTTCCAACGTCTCCGCCTTTCTCGATTTTCATCTCCCACTGAACTTGGCCATTTCACTCATTCTTCTTGACGTCACCCATACTCTCTCCAAGTCCTGCGACAACACCACCACCACTAAATGACGGACGATGAGAATCTCGTACTGCCTTATGGCGAATACCAGACGAACGTGATGAGACTAGCGGCACAACAGGAGGAAATTTGCCAGCCAAAACGGTACGCAATTCCCACAACAGTTGGCCTTTTGATACCGGTGTCTTACGGAATCTCCGAGCAATAGTGCAACCTGCGGCTACCGCAAGCCAGACATTTGGAACGCTCAAATGAACAAAATTTACACAAAAGCCGATCAAACTTTGCAAGGGACAGCATCAATCGCCCAAGATCAGTACACGGGATTGAAGAGTGTTCAACAAACCGATATTTAGACAAAATTGGATAGAGAAAAGGGAAATGTCTCCTCAAGTAAGGATTTACTACTGTTATTTGGAAATTGGCGGCACTTTTGTGATGCTATTCGTTGCGTAATATATACTTGTAATTCTAGTGAGCCTGCCGTGGCTTTGTAGAATCAGTGAGTGGAATATGTGATATGTGTAATCGCCTAGATAAGAGTTCGTCTTGCCCTGGGCTTGTGGTAAATTATCTACTTTTGGGGGCATTGGCCAAATTGTGAATTTTTGTATGAGCCCTCTTTATGAGTTATTGAATGGTTTTCCTTAATTTTCTTCAGTTTCGTCAGGTTGGTGATCCATTGCGTAGGCTCTCGGACACTTTGAATGATGATTCCATAGTTCAAGTCATAACGGTAAAGGTCGCGCCGTGCAAGTCTACTTTCTAGACGTGTCGTAAGGTTCCGGTTGCCTATTGCGATGATGAGCACTCGAGTGATCCAAAATACTGGTCCACAGACTTGATTCGACATGAAATTGAGAAACGCTCTGGTAAATTGGGGTTTGATGCGAGCACCAAGTCTTTGGACATTCTAAGAAGCGAGACCGATCCAGCTTTGTCGATCGTTCGCACTGCTAAAGTGAGCTGCGCCCTCACCTCTGCCGGTCCTTCTTACATGTCATCTTTGAATTGAGATACAAAGAACAAGGGGCATGGTGTGGCCCTGAGTTTGTGTTTTTACGAAGCTCATACGATTATGGAAACCAGCTTGGAGGTTTGGAAGAAAGATACCAAGAGGTATGAGCCAAGTGGTGCATCCAAAGGCTTGCCAATCCATTTCGGTATTCTGGCATCGATCCTTCCGCGCTAGCAGTGCATGACAGAGTACCTTTATTGAATTGGCTAAGCAGGGCCCAAGTTTCAAACCCGCCTCTAGCACGTACCTATTGATTCTCGAGCTAGCGAGACTCACGCGCCCTCTGCCGCTGTATTGTGCAGGTTTCTCCCTGTCTGCGCCTGGGCATCTCCAGGATGCATCTATGGACTAAGGCCCCCTAATGCATTGTATAAGTCTGAATGCTAGCACAAGGCAAGCCAAGATGTTATCGTGGCAGCGTCGGGCACACCAACCCAAGCCTTCCGGGAGTAGCCATCACATCAGGCTAGGCATTGCACGACGCGTGGCGATGACAATGACTCTATACTTTTCAGATTTCTAGCGCGACAAAGTCTTGTTTTCATTGGTAAATACTCCCCTGTCTTGAGCTAGAGGGCTTCCCAGGGCTCCAATGCTTGCCTTGAACTTAACCGCTGCCTTTGTTTGTCGCTTCCGTAGTACTGTAACTAGCCATAACATAATGTGCACAATGAGCGCCAGGCAGGTTTACTAACCCCTGACTGCCCACCCATGCTCGTATATGTTGTTGCAAGGATAATTATCCATAGGTGGCGGAGGTGCAATGAAGTGAAAACCTTTAACCAAGGGTTTCACCGTTTCTTTGTGCGAGGAAGTGTTCGTTACTTGTAACGATGTGCTGGGACGGCGACTCGAGTAACTGCGAGCATGGGGATCGAATGCCCATGCGCGTCTTCGATCATAACCTTGCAAGCCAAGGATATGGCTCCATTCCTGGAGAACCGTAATCTCGCCCAGCGAAGGTCCTCAACACCAACGCTGTTTTCGGCAATCTGCTGAGCGAGCTGGCCGAAGACAGCCGCCTTCCTCCAGCCCCTGATTTTGTCCTCCCGATGCTCCTTGAAGATTCTCTGAGTAGTCAACAATTGTCCATTGACGCGATGAGATCTCACTGTTCCTCGTCTGAAATTGACGAACAATACAATGAGGTGTGTGGTCTTCACGATCATGGTGTGACTTTCCAACTTACGTACTGTGTTGTGGGATACCTGCGATCCCACACCCGGCGTCCACACCGGAGGAGAACCCGGCATCTGCTATGACACCCGCTGTGTGCATCTCCTGTGGTACTGCACCATGCGAGGTCCGACGCCCGCGCGTTATGGACGCAATTGTATAGAGCAGAGCTGTTAGGGTTCCGACGAAACCGTTGGTAGTCGTTGTCTTGGGGTATGTAAGAGGTTTGGCTGCCCTTTCGCGGAAAGATTCGTTTCTGTTACCTTTGGTTAGGATTCTGATGGGCTGCTATACGCGCATCTCAGAAACAACGGGTTGGATCGGTTGGTATGCCAGACGACAGCCACACGACTGGACACCATCGTAGACCTCTGCTTTACGCCAGGCTGTACTTCCTGTATCAACGTTAGACGACCGCTTTCTCGCTGTCGTGTGCTGGCTACGACAGATGCGCAGAAGACCAACCACCGACGCCCATCCGCCATGCACTAGGTCCCGTGGTCTCCGGCCACTCAGGAGACAGAGTTAATGGCCGCCTGTCCTGACACTATCCTCAGCCATCAAGAGCGGCCATTCATTAGTCCTTCCAATGTTCGTCTGGTACAGTACGATGTGAACCTAAGCAGGGCTGGCTAACCTCTCCGTGACAGTACTGTGGGCTTTGAAATTGATTTTAAAAGAATATGTTGCACCTACACAGGCTAATACTATATTATTCTTCTTAGACTTCAAGACATGCAAGTAGCTGATGAGTTCCTGGCTGCACTGTTGAGACTCGTGATTCTCCTTACTCGACATGATATGATCGTATATCATTGACTCACTATACTGTGCCAGAGTCCCTTGAGCGGCTACCTGCCAGACTGCCAATATGCCTGTGATGACAGAAATCATACTCAGAAAGCGGAGTAAGGGTGGCAGCTTAAAAAGTACCGCGCAGTTTTATGGAGCAGACTCGGAATGCATTGCTAGCTAAATGGTATGATTGTGCATATGTAGGCAGCCCACATGGCAGACCACCTCATGATTCGGCGCCCCTGTATTGCCTATATCGCAGCGTGCTCGCAGCGTGCCCCCCCCCAGCCACACTCATCGCGGACTCAAGTTTCTCGTCCTGGCGGGTGGCAGGGACGGACATCGTTCGTCGCCGACCGGTTGCCGCCCAGCTCCCCTCGTCATCACCACCCTCTTTCTTGTTTGTGTCTACTTTTTTTCGTTGCCCATGCTTCTCTCCAGCGCATACGGCATTCGCAGACAGCTGAGCTTGCAATGGTCCGTTCAGCATCGCACCCAGGCCATCGCCACAATAACTACGAATAGCGACGTATTTCCATCCAGAATTTCCTATTCGATCTGATTTGTGGCGTACGCGACAATAAGCCGGATTTGAAGACGCATGTAACTTTCATTACAATGCACGAACCAAACCACGCAATGGATGGACGACAAGGCGGACTGAACCTTCGGTCGCTTTTTGAGCGGCTCTACGAAAGCGCGCCTGGATGTTGACAAAGTGTTCCACGAGCTCAGCAACGCCAAATGATTCCTGTTCACTGGATATGCTCACGCAAACGACCAGCAGATGCTCAAGGATGCCGGCCCCTTGATGGAGAGCGAGGAAGTACACAAACCTCTGGCTATGCACGTCTCATTTGTGGAGTAGTGTTGCCGGACTCCATACCCAGGACATCCGCGCGGTGTCGTCTTTGAATCTGCTTTGCTTGTGTTGGAAACGAGACAAGACACCCCCTTTGAGTAGTATGGTCGGCCGTTAGCTGCTACCCAAGACACTACTTTTGCCAGACCCCGTGGTCCCTGATGGAAATAGTTGAGCGCGGCGCAGCAGTGCACGGCTTGCCAGGTTGTCATCGCCGATCGACTAGGCGTATTCCTATCGAGATCAAAACTGACCATATGCTCGTCTTGCGGGGCGTGAGATCACTAGGGCAGATAATAGGGTTGAATATTGGGTGCCTAGGCTAACAAAACTAAGTTGAGGTGCACTGATCGGTATGCTGGCGTATCTGCCTTGCGCGGCGCTCGGGTTCTGCCTTGACAAGGCCGACAGGGGCTCGTTAGCGAGTCCTATTCCAACGGCCCTGACACTGGGTTCTGGCAGTGCCCTGATTAACGCCCGGCTCTTCTCATAGCCCTACACGCTGGAGTTTGGTGTCTGTGGACGAGGGTACTTGTGCGCAGAAACACTTAAATCGCCCGCTTCTCTCGCTTCGTTCAGGCAAACAATGAAAACCCTACCAACAAGTCAAAGTTCTCATCAGTAACTATTGGCAACCCTTGGAAGCCAACGACCCATCGTTTATAAGCCTTCATTTCGATCTTTGCAAACTTTTATTTCAACTTCTCTTGCAAGACATCTTCTACAAGCCTTTCGATATGGGTAGCTGCTGTTCTAAACAAGATGATGCTGAGAACACGACAATGTTGCCCACTCACTCCATTACACCAAACCGCAGCTTACTGGTAGAGAAAAAGGCGCCAGAGCCCACACAAGATGGCCTTGTTCCGAACGCGGATCCACACCAGCCACCACGAAGTCATAACAAACCAGATTTCACGCTTCAAGTTTTCTCTGAGGCGCCGCCGATGTACCAGGAAATACCGGAGACGCTTCCCCCGGGGTTCAGAAAATTTCCGGCCGGAGTCATCGTTATCCTGAACATACTCAAGGAGGCAGCCAAGCTCGCTCTTTGGGGTCACAAGGGTGCCTGGGGCTCTCTGAATGACCGCCATGGACAGATTTGGCTTGACTCGGCTTACACACTTCGTCCAGTCACGAGGAATGCCATACTTCTCCATGCCACCATCTTATTACTGGTCGGAAAGGCGCTTCGCAGCAACATGACCTTCTATTTCACAACGCTTCCGAACCCCGATACCGAGCAGCTTTCTGACCCAGAACTCAACACGCTAAAATCTCTGATGGAACTTTTAATGCCCAAACTTATCTACAAGCCTGCGAGCTCATCAAGCAACACAAGGTTGCGCTGGCTGACCAAGGTATGGAAACTTTCATCAAAAACGAAGAGAATTTCCTCAAGACAGATACGAAGGATGAGCGATTGGTCAAGCTGTTGGCATTCACCAGAGAAAATCTAAAGGGATTCTGGCATGGATGGCCCAGTAGTCAGCTCACGTTCCGCAATCTACAATCGCTTTACAAAGCAGCGAACAAGGCATCGCATAACCAACCAAAGCTGCTGAACAACACATCATTCATCTACCAGATGGCTGTCAGCAGCTACAAGCGTCAACTCACTTCCAAGCAAGTCTACCCTGTCACGTGCACCTTCTTGCTGGGCACGCGGCTGGAGCCAGCCGAGGTAGATACCATCAGAAGGTGCCAAACCGAAGGCCAGCAAGCGTTGATGGAGATGCGTGAGATGAAGAAAAAGTCGTTTTGGGGCAAGTCAACCCACCTGGAGCCTGAATCAACGGAGAACGATGGCTCGGTGGCAAAAGAGCTAGAAGCGGAAGGACAACAGTTCTGTATCGAGGCCGTCGTTTTCTCCGAACAACTGAACGAACAGGCCAAGAAAGCGTATGAGAAAGTCGACAACTTCCTTCATGGTCAGCTGAATGATATCAATGACGTCACCTTCGTCTCCGAAACACAATTCATCCTTCACTATCTGAGGCCCGTCTGGATCTTCAAAACGACTAACTGGCATGATTGTCGCGTCGATGACTGGTCGGAACTTCGGAACACGCCTAAATATAACGACGCCTCGATCGCCGACTTAGACGGCGTCATATGGCTGCCCAACCACGGTCTCATTCGCCGGTATGTGTTTGACATCGTCGATGACGCCAGCGACGACATCGACAAAGACGAAGCACAATCCTTCAACTGCAGAACGCCTGCACCCCGTCAAGACGAGATTGACTTCGCAAACCGCATAAAACTCGCCACGGCGTGAAACACGGGATCACCACCAAGGGAGAATAGAGAAACCGCTTCTGAAGTAGCCGAGATCAGTACGAAAGACTCGTGGAACGACTCTTGAGGCAACCATACTGCTTATATGGCAGAATAACCTGCTTTGACTCACAGTTCAATGGCTCCGATATTTGTCAAGGAGGTGTTAAGCCTAGCAAGCGTTGGCTACGCATCCTTATCTTCATCTGTTTAACCTCCTTGAAGTTATGATGTAAAACTTTGTTATGGCTACCTTCTTTATTTATTTGAGCTGGCGTAGCGGCTGGGTATCCGCAGCGGTTCCGAAGCCCATCGATGAATCCGCTTCGCTAGACCTCTTTGGCAATGCTATTTGACAATCAATATTATTTGACAATTTGCAACATGAGCGCCCTACCTCCTGCATGCCAAGTCTCTTCTGGCTCTCCTGCTTGTTATCACTCGCCTCAAAATGGCTCGAAACCTTTCAGCTGACGTTGTACTCGCCGATGTTCTTGCTAATCAACCATAGCGTCTCTCCATCAGCCATGCCCTCTCAAAGGCTGCTTAATCTGGCGAGCTTGATTCTGCCATATTTACACTTACCGGCGAGGCAACGAGGACTGTATTCCAAATAGTTCATAGCTCTTACCCACTGCCTTCCAAATCGCGCCTTCTGAGCACCATGCGTTTGGATCCCACCCCTTGTGTCCATACTCTATCCTCTACGAGGGCAAATTTTGTAGTTAAAGTCCATACCTACAGAACTGCGTGTTGAAAAGCGCCCAAAAATAGATGACGCGGAAAAGAAATCCGAAGACTTGCACGTCAGTGATTAGTCCACTGGAGTACCAGCTGAGAGATCCCGTAGGTAACTTGGGGCCTCGCTAACATCATGGGCCGAACGGCCCTAGGCTTGCCATCGATCATTGTTATGCACGAGTGAGCTTCAGCTAGTGTTCTGCGGCGTACGTAGACCCCGCACTGGAACCATGCGCATATCGAGTGCGGGTTGTGGCGCATTGAGACTCAGCCACGTCGTCCAGGCAAAAGTGTTGACGATACTCGACATACCAAAGCCAACGGCTCAGCTCCATCTCAGTTTTTCACGTAAATGTTCCCGTACTCTATCGGACTGGTCTTTGCCTTCGTTCAGGCGGCCGGGCCACTCCTTCAACCTGATCAACCAGGAATTTACCCATGGATGGCCAAGGCTAGGCAGCAACAAGCCTGCAAACCTGCAGGTATCGACAATCAGGATCTCTGGAACCTCACTCCCAGCGTCCACACCGGAGAAGACCCCGGTATCCGCTATGACCACCGCTGTATGCACCTCCTAGGGTACCACAGGGCACTATCGACCATGCGAGGTCCGAAGCTGGGGCGTTATAGACGCCATTGTCTAGAATAGAGCTGTTCATCTTACGATGAAGCCTTTGGCTGTCATGGTCTCGGGTGTATGCAAAAGGCCTGCCTGCCCTTTTGTGGAAAGATTTGTTTCTGGTACTGTCGGTCGGGTTTTGAATGGGCTGCTAGGGCTGATTTGCTTCCCATGTCAACGATAGACGGCCGCCTTCTCGTTAACCGCTTGAAACAACCCATAACGTATGGCCAGTTTCTTAGATCTTCTCGTCGCGGGAAACTTGCCATGACATGCACTGTCTGACAAGTATTCTGCCAGGAGGCGCTCCACATCCCGTACGTAGATGGGTACGTCGGATGCCCCGCGATTGGACGGAGTAAGGGAAGGACATTATCGAAAGTGAGCTGTAAGAGACACGACTGATTTCTTGTCACAAGAAGATTACTTATGCATGTCTTGCTCTCGTTGTCCGTCGGTGAAGAGCAAGGTACGAACTGGCACCCTCCAGGCCCTGGCACGTTGCGACGAGCCCAATGCGGCTCGTCTGCAGGCCACGTCCTAGAGTCTGCAGCCCACCCAGTCTAGGACGTGGCCTGCGCTGGCGCGGTTACAACATAGTTTGCAGGGATACGCTCATCAGATGGAGAGGGGTGGGTGTGCGCGCAGAGGGGTGCCGAAGAGAATAACACCCGCACCTACTGCGGTACAAAAAGATACACGGCAGGGATCACAGCACATGGGCACTTGAGCAGGGGACAAAGGTCAGAGACAACAGACCAGGGCGAGTCTAGGGTGCGTGAGGCACTCAGCGGACCCCTTGCGCTATGTTGCAGTGCTAGTCAAGAGATGTACCCTCGGCCGCATCAGCGAGCCAAAGCCTGCAGCCAGACGCGGGCTTTTCTTTGGAAAAGCGACAGGCTCAAGGCCCATCACAGTCGATTGGTCCCGTTCCAGCCGCCATGGCATCACACAGCAAATTGGCATACTCACGTAGAGTGTGGTGGGCGTTTCCAAGGGACAGACTTGCAGGGCGAGACGGGCTACGGCATCGGCGGACTGAGAGTGCAGTCCAGACCCATCCGACCCGGGGGGGGGGGGGGGGCGTCAGCGAATGCTTCTGCGCGTCTTTCAAATGAAATCCCACCTGATGAAATGTAACCTTGCCGGGCGACCTGAGAGCGAGCAGAAGTGGTTTTAATCAAACGTTGGCCATTATACCTGTCGTGAAGTCACTTATTCCATAATTTCGCCTTCACCAGGCAGCAGCACACCGCCTTGGCTCAGTGCCGCGGCTGACCCACCCATCGACTGTTGTTACCGGGCAGTCGTAACCATTGCTTCGTATAAATCCTTTCTCAACCAGCGTTCTGCATGCTGTCCTGCAGTGCCATCGTCAGTCGTACCCACGCTATCTTGGATAGTTTTAGCAGTTGAGTAGAAGGTCTCCACGAGCACGGCTACCCGTTGATTCTGTCCGCATCTGCAAGAGCAAACAATGTGTAAGTCCTCCATACCTGCAAGCGGCGCTGCCCACTTTACTAACGCAGTCTTCAAGGCAACCACCGATCGAAAAGACAACACCACTACTGCGGGACCACGATGCTGCAAGTTAATGGGCATAGCATCATCTTCAAAACCCATGGAGGAAGGAGTCAGATGGAAGTCTTGGCCAAGTGAAGAGACCTCCAGAATGTCACTGTGAACCTCCATACATGTTGTGCCCTGGAGTCTGACCAGTTCACTCAATTCAATGGGTCTGCCTTTCTCTCACCAAAGAGGCCCGCATCTGGCGATCACGATGAAGACGGCTCCAGCTCCTCCAATGTCGAGGCTTCGACTGCCGATGCCGCCGATGTGCTGGTCCTGTCCGGCTCAACCTTCAACGATGTATCCAACCCGAAGCGCAGACATGGTGAATCTTCATCTCTCCGCAGAAGTCCCCGGACAAGAATTACAAAGAAGGAGAATCCCACCGCTGCGGTTTCCACCGAACGGCGCCAAAGCCTCATGTCGCAGGCTGTAGCCTCGCGCCCAGGATGGTTAGGTCCTGCGAGCGGCAGATATGGCCACGCGCTCGCAGCTCCTACAACGCAGGCTCCATCCATATTCACTCGCTGTACGACCACTTCAGCGCCAAATCCCCGACAGAACGCCTGGTCCACTTGACCGACAAGTGTAAGCCGAGCTACGCGGTGCTACAAGGTGCAGCACTCGCACATGTCCGGATACGGTGGTGCAAGTTTGAGAACGTATCCGCGCCAAATTTCAGACCCGACGAGCTATTGAGTTTGGTCGTTAAGACGGTGCGCGTGGAGGTAGACGGCCAAATGTGTGCCTTCGCTACGGCCAATGGTGACTCGGTGTTTGCATACTCCAGAGAACAGGGAGAGCCACCCAAGTTTGAGCTCGATGTTGGCCATCCTTGGAAAAATGCACCGCCGCCGCAGCCTTAGTATCAGTACTCCTGAGCGGGTTCAGAGATACGATGTTTGGACTTGGTTTTTGGAAGAACGGCCATCTCCCCCTTTATCGATGTATTAGCACATTCATGTACCTTCACTGGATCTTTATATTGAAATACATGTTGATAAAAGTGCTGTGTTCGAGTAACTTAGTCATCTCCTAGCTGAATGATGTTTCCGTCGACACTGCTTCTCAGAATTCAAAACAAATCTTCGTCGACGTAAAGCCTTTGATGACTCTATTGGGCGTCTGATATTACGATCACTGACTCGATCACTACAATCAGACGTTGCCCAGGCGATTCATCCCCACCGAGCCCTTGTCTGGATGCAAAACGTCGCTGGTGTCCGACTGATGCTCGCCTTGCAACGACTATATGGCATCGCCTCGTTCACTCGTTCCTCCCCAGTGTCGGACGCGTAAAACATACCTCCTGCAGCAGACTTCTCTAAGTTCCCAAACATGGTGCCAAGTCGTTGACCCTGGTTCTGGTGCACATAGGATTCAACATCGACAGTCTCGGCATTGAGATCAAACATCGAGACCTTGCCTGGCGGAAACCCCCGCGTTGGCGAGAAGCTTTGTGATGGTGACTGGTGAGGAATGCCTCCTGCTGGGGGGATGGGGCGGTGTTGACGGTAAATGAGGACTCCTGATAGGGACCCCTTCGACGTGCGCTCCAACGAGACCCTAGTGAGATGATACTGATCTATGTTGCGTGGCGCAATCGGAGGCCATGATTTGGTGAGGCGCAACTTTGGTCCATGCTTGGAAAGCGATGCTGGTGTTTCCTATCTGCATGTTCTCATGGCTCCCGAATTTCGTCGGCCTTTGCCCTCCACTCTTTCAGTCCGCCGCCACCTCCACCCAGCCGAATGGTCAGAGGACCGTCCCCACTCCTCCTCGGACCTCGATTCGTGTAATCGGAGCAGACCTTGGTGAGATACTGATCAATGTATTTGAAATACGTGACGTAGTTAGAGGCCATGCTTTGGTAAGGTGCAACCTTGGTCAATGCTTGGAAAGCAATGCTGGTGTTCCCCGTCTGCGTGCTCTCAGACATGTTTCCCGAATCCCGTTCTTCGATCTCCTGTTTGCTGACTATGTGATTTTGAGTATCCATGTGAGGGTAGTGCCGTGCATATATTCCCACAAACGCTGCTTGCCAAATCGCGAATATGACCAGTGACGAATGTGGAAGTTTGTCTCTGCATGTCGAGATGAGGTCGATGATATGCCTTCCAGCTTTGAAAACCTGCTCTGCGCTTCGTTCCCAAAAGTGGTCGGGAACAGTTTCGCGGTCGAATACAGGCTCATCCAGAGGGCCGACCGGCTCAGAACATTTGATGGCGATGAACGGGATGTATTCGCGATGCAGCATGATTTTGCATAGGGCACCCAGCATGTGAAGCGATATATACATGCTACTGTCGTGTTTCCAAAAGTTCGAGCTGGACCAGGTGAGCTCTTCCGGAAGGTGTGCGTAAAAGGCGTCTACCTTTTTATTCAGTTGATAGAAAGTCGATTCTTGGTCCCACGGCGGAAGGGATTCCGTATGGCGGCCGCCCGCGAAACTGTACTTGGTAATATCGCCCCAGAAATCTGCTAGTTGCCCGAATCGACTCAAGACACTGTCATCGATTGGTGGCTTCATGCCATACTCCACCTGCAGCAAAAATCCGGTATAGACGACGCGGCCGAGATCGAAAGCGTATTGGGTGCATGGCAGCTGGATTTGAAGATCGTCGGACCGAACCATAGAAACCCGATCTGATCCGCAGGATAGGAGACGATCCAGTATCAAGCAACTGAACATGGTACGACGCCTGATCTCCTGGTCTTCCCTTAAGTCGGAGGGTGGTCGGGCAGATTTACTTGACCGAGGAGACAGGGCCGGAGTTCTCTTGCCGCCCAAAGGCTTGTCTCCAAACCCCAATTTCAAGCCTTGAGCCATCTGTATGGCAACGCCAACATACATCCATGCAGCCAAGCCGCCATTCGGCTGACTCCATTTGTACAAGCCCAGCATGAGAAAAGCTTGGACACGGACGACAGTCGCTGATGTCAATGCTGATTCGAGTTGTCCCAGTGCCTTTGTCAGAGCGTTTGCGAAGTACTCTGAGACCATTGACGGCGCCGAACTGGTTAGAATACCGCGAGACTTGGGGTCCGCGATCTTTTCGTGTGTGAGGTGTGCCATATTTTTGACCAAGTCGGGATGAAATCTTGCAGTGAGAGCCAGAATGCCCAATAGAACCAGATTCGATTCGGTTGACGCCCTCTCGTTCTCTTTATCGTGAACGATGACTTTGAGAGTTGGGAGGTGCAAAAATGGGAGTTCGGTAGCGAAGTGCAGCTTGTATATGTCGAAGAGTTGATGCCACAAGTCGACGGTAAGATAGGGCGCCGAAAGGACTTCCTGAGCAAGTGCCGCAGCAGTACTCCCATCAGAGGACG
>NW_026850014.1:0-17069 GCF_030869225.1 Colletotrichum abscissum | reverse complement strand
TGCTAGGATTTCATCACGAAGACATCAGGTTGTCTTTCAGTGCTGAGCATCAAGTTTTCATCGCCACCTACAGTCTACCAATACGCTCACAAGCTGTCCCCGAACTCTCTCACAGCGTCGACTCTCCCTCCTCCTCGTCTGATCATGAGAAATGCGCGATTGGTGTCACCAAGCATTCTGGCAAGGCCTCAGAGAAGGAGCATCTCCAAGAAACTCGGTCGTTTAATACTGGGTCCCTCACCATCGTTGTTCGCGGTTTGACACGCTCACAAGATTGTCAAACCCGCCCTCTGCTATCACCTCGCAGATCCCTGGCTGCTCTCTCTGGGTCCAGCCATTCCTCGGCTACCAAAAGTATTCAGGCAAGCGAGAAGACCTTGGGCGGCCTCGAATCCGACAAGGAGTCTCAGGGCAACGTGCGGACAACTTCTCAGCCTCCCGTACAAAGGCACAACGAACCCCCCGTCGGCGACTGCAAGACCAAAGGCCCCCCCAAAAGCGACGTTACCTCGAATCGTCGCCAGAATCCTACAAGCCAGTCGGAAGCCTTTCTCCACCAAAACTCAAACACCGACTGCGTTGACGAATGCGCAATTGATGATGATTCCGAGTGGAAAGACTCGATCAAGAAAGAGAAAAAGTCTGGCGTTGACGAGAAGACTGTCTTCCAACGTGTCGAAATCAACGATAAGGCGACCTCGCATTGCTCTCTTATTTCCATGATGATCGTTGAGCAGAACAATCGCGGAGGGGTAGGCAATATTGCCTCTCGGTCTACCTCAGTAATCCCTTGGTCTCGTGACAGCCACCCGGCCCCGTCTACCTTGGCCGTCTCTCTTAACGATTCCGACGACGCCCCATTGATGATGAAGCGTGGAAACCGCTCGCAGTCTCTGAAGCCTGTCACCGAGGTGCCACGGTCCGCTCGTCGGTCTATCTCCAAGACTGCTAGCCGCAACTTCCAAGACGTCCTCATCCCCCGAAACACACGACGAAAATTGGTAAAGACAGAGCTACCTGAGCCTGTCCGACGGAATGTGTCTTGGGAGCGCCAACAGAAGTCAGCTACTACCAATCCAGTGCTCAAGCGCCGTCATGCCTCCCATGACGTCGCGAACCTGAAGCAGTATTCCGAGATCGCCTGGACCACCACGAGGAAGGATAGGTCCATCGATACCCTATACTTCGCTGTTCACACGGCCGATCTCGACGGTTTCAACACAAAGGGATGGTGACGTGCATGGTCGCGAGATGGGGACCCTGGAGTCACTATAGCGACGAAATCCGAACAGTTATTTCACTCGCGCGGTTTCGATTGGGACCGCGGGGGCCTTACTATTTCCACAGACGCGCAGTGACTTACGGATCAAGCTGAAGTAATTATGGATTCATGATGATGCGGCAGGAAACAATGGTAGTATTTGTATATACAAGAGTGACAACCTTCCGATGCATTCGCGACGAGCGCACTCAGCATATCTTCGGATAGACCGCAGACGACTCAGGCACGAAGTGGCACGGCAAATGGTAAATCATAGAATAAAAAACACAAAGTGAAGCCCGCTTTCGAAGATGTGGGCCGTTGGAACTGAACATCACGCAAGGCAGTGCGCACTGGGAAGGTCAAAGGCATGTGAACGATACTGGTTCCAAAGGTGCCACGACTAAGTTCAAGTAGACGATGATCGGGGTATCTATGGAATTGGTGCTGCTCAAGAGATAAGTTGACAAGTTGGAGAGCTTCAAGGCCTGACTAATGCGCGCTCTCCCGATGCTGTCATGAATGCTAGGCACAGCTTTTGAGCCTGTCTCTCGTTTCCTCGAGCATTCGAATTCCCGGCTCTCGCCATGTCCCGTTTCGTTGCCAGACTTGACCTCTTTGTGGAATACCATATGTGATGTCTTCTACATCGCTAACACGACGCATTGTCAAAAGTTCGGACGCGCCCGATCTATAGTGCTCAGTAGTCCCAGTGCAGCGCCTTCACGTGAAAGGATTGAGAGGGCGAAAATCCAAGTAAGCCACGTAGAAAATCAGACTAATGTCTCATAGTTAGAGCAACTCAATGGAGTGAGGTAATTTGCTCACATCGTCGTCTTTCCGAGCTCCATCGTCAGAGCGTTGGGGTACCTTTCGTGACAACCCCACTCTGAACGGAGGCATTGATTTTCCTTCATAGATTGAAGCATCGGGTCACCAAAACCATGCACCCGATCAAGGGGCACACAATAGGGTTCCGACAGACCGTTGTAGATCAACTTACCCGAGTCGAATAGTAGGTAGACCACCCAATGGGTCATTGGAAATTCGAACTTGAATTCGGGATATAGCGCAGCATCTCCCTCCGAAGCTGCAGCAAGAATAGTACGATCGTGCTCGAAAGAATCGTATGGCAGAGCACAAAGGGCTGGAGCTAGATTAGCAACTTAAGTCTGTAATTTCAAGATGTATCGAGACTTCTGATCCAGCCAGCTCGGGCTGACCGCGGTCTCGAAATGATTGGCTTCCGCACCAGGAGTTGAGTTCTGCTCGGCACTCAGAGATCTTTCCGCACATGGAACGGCCATACTGCTTCTTTTCTTGGATTTCTGACGTTGACCGTATGCCTGAGAGGAGTCTATTAGCTTCGTTGCAGATATTGATCAACTCGCTAAACCGTCATAACGCGGAAGGAAACCTGGCCTCATGCAGCAACAGGTGCGCTTTCAAAGCTCTGGCTTACTCTTTAGATGCAAGATTCTTCCGCAATTGAAAACTCAATACATGGGAGATTTCGCATGAAGAAATTTGTGATGTTGACTGTCATTGTATAGCTCAACTGTGTTTGGAAAACTTGGTGGCGAGAATCGCGACCGGAACATGCCCCCAGGCAATAAGATAGCCGCATACTTATATAAGGGGGCCAAGGTTGCGAACGTTGAGGTGCTGCCCCCAGAAACGAGGAAAAAGAGACCCAGGGTCCCTGTACAAGACCCTGTCATCGTTGAAGCCACTCAAATTCAGCGAGGAGCGCATGATTCCTTGGAGATGGCACTCAAACGGCGAAGTCAGGCCTGCGAGTCCGCTAGTCATCGGTTCGTTCTCAAGTTAACCACCTCAGGCCGCGTGTCATTCTTGTTACGGGCCATAGATATGTAGAGCTAATCAACCAAAAGGTGATGCGGTGCCCTCTGCTATGTTAATCACCATGAGGCGCGAGACAGGTACTCAGCGCGAAGAAGTAACCGGTGTCTTGGCATCGCGCATGGTACAGAGGAAGTGCTATGCCATGGAAATTTCCTTCATCGTTGAGCCTCCCAGCATGAACACTGAGGGAGGTGAAAGCAATGTCTGCGTCTGGATGGTGGAGGAGAATAGCTGCAAGCTCCTCAGGGTGGTAGAATAGCACAGCATGGACGTTTATTGTGCAGGTGATTTCGAAATGATCCTTGATAAGCTCTACGGCTGCCATGCTGAATAAGAATGCGACCTGGCATGAAGCGTGGTAGCTAAAAGGTCTTGTAAAGCCCTGATTACAACACTGCTGAGGCAAAGGGCACAACGAACGATGAATTGCGGCTTCGACAAAGTAGATGTCCAACATCACAGATGTACAACTGTGTTGATTGGTATATATGGCGTTGATGCCGCATGCCAAACGAGTACAGCGAGATACGGGCGAAAATATCGAGGCTCTTCTTACTGTGGCCTTATTCACACCGCCTGATTCCTGGCTTAGTCCGCACCATCGATCAGCCTGCGGCAAGGTACTGGCGTGGTGCGTGGGATAGCCTGAGTTAATGTGGCCAAGCTGCCAAGCTTCTGGCAGTATGCATGGTAATTATGGCGAGGCAGACCGGTGAATGTGGCAGACGCTGTTTCGTTCTCGCACATTCCCTATGCCCTCAAAAGTTCAAATGAGTCACCCCATGCACAGCGGAGTGAGGTATCGTCACTCATACATGGCTGGATTTCATCTCTATTGGTCGTGGCTCTGCACTCATTGGGTAATAGTCAGGGATCGGGCTGCATTCAGCGGAGTGTCAGACTCAGGTCTGGCTGTGCATGCATGCTGGCAGTTCACCGACTTCGAAATGGTCAGGGGTCAGGGTGCCCTGGGTCCTAGGATTACAACCAGCAGCCGCGTAGGTTAGGGGAGAGAGGGCGTGTGCATTTTGTGTCGAACCATCTTTATCACATCTGCCATTGCCGGTCCATAACTAACTGCGCCTTGATTGCACATGGGGCTAGTCATCAGGCAGCCGTGGCGGACTGCATTTGATGTAGACTAGTTAGGTCGAGAACTCGCCTCCCGCCCATATGGTGATTGACATACTTTGATACACCTTGGTTCGGGGTCCATTTTCCTTGTCAGAGGATGCAGAAGGGGTGTAATAGGTCGGTGAGATAAGAGCCTGACAGATGCTCATACGCACGTATACGTACGTTGTCACATCTACCTTCGCCGCTAGAGGTTCACCTGTGGGTACTATCCAAACGATCCAGTCATAATTACTCACCGACGATAGCTCTCAGAAAGCCTAAGTTGCTTCATCGTGACCCTTGCTTGTCGTTGTCCCGTCATACCGCTGCACCAGACATGCTACCAACCCAGCCTGCCTTAGGCCTTGAGCTTCATCGTATAAGACAGTGTCATGACCTCCAAGAACACGATAAATTTCTCTCCGGAAGCTGTATCTCAAACTCTTCACCCATAGAAACCAGTCCGTTCAGATTCTCAACGCGTTCTTTCTGGCTACATCATTCTTCGACGCCGACCATGCCGTCACCTTCTCTCATACCACAACCTCCTCCAATCAGCGATGATTCTTCGCACAGAATGATTGAGGGACGTCATGACAAAAGTCTAGATGGTGAACGGCGCACGCAACACATCATTTCATTTTCCAATGTCGAACTATCGATGTCATCCACGATCCAATACACTGAACATGTACTACATGGCGCTGAGACTCCGGGCCGGTTCGGCGGCGCAAGCCGCCTTCATGTGAGTTGGACTTTCTGAGTTTGTTAGCAGATACTGACAGTTCCAAGTCGTCTTCGAGACATCAAGCTGCCAATCCTCCGAGATCCGACGAGTCTATCTCTGACACTGGACACGTCGCGCCAAAACCTGATGGCACAAGAATTTGCCTCACATCGCATACGGCTCCGAACTCTGGAATTCCGGGTCAACCCTCGCTCGAGGCGGGTGGAGCGAAGGAGGCGAAGTGTTTCTGCGAGAACCTGGAGCTCGGCATTATGCCGCCTGCTCGACTAATCCACAACGGTAATCTTTACAGAGTAAAGCAAGACCCAGTTGAGTTTCTATCAACTTTGAAGAAGCCATTCGCGGCTCCATCTGGATATTTCATCTTGCATGGTGCCAAAGACTGGGTCACGGAGGGAACCTTGGTCGTAGGCTGTGATCGATCGGTCCTTGCTTGTTTCCAATGCAAGAAGACCGCAAAATGCAACACAGAGCTTAGACCTGATGTGACCAATGGGCTCTGTTCAATTATAGAATGACCTGGCTCCTCAGACCTGCTGTCATCCTCGTAAATGCCACTCAGAACGACCGAAAGGAACGAAATACTGATTCGTTTCAACATACGCCACCGGGTCTGGGCGGAGATTGAAGGTAGTGCTTACATCAAGATTCAATATGCACAAGTAGCGCTGTTTATTGATGTTGAGGCAATAAAGTCATTGGTATTCAGTTGATGGATCCGCAATGCAGGCGCCAGTTGTGACTTCAAGTATTTGCCTGTAGGATCTGCACAACGGCCAGGATTTTCGTTAACTCTATTTTCAAGATACGGCAGAAGAATTGTTCGACGCGGACCAAAGGTTTGAGGTCGCATTCCTAGAAGATTGCTTTGATGAATTGGGCCGGCCGAGGGCTTGTGATTTGGTTGGAGGCTACGCTCCCTAGTCTTGGCAGCCTTCCGGCTTTGAAGAGTCTCTATGTAGGGAGTAGAGATACGTAGGCGGGTGATGGCCAAAAAGGTGCATGATCTCCTGTGGGAAGATAAACGATCTGAGTGGGACTAAAGCAACCGTTCTTTCTATTTGAGGTGAGGCCGGTTCTTTCTCTTTCTCCCACACTGCCCCGTTTAGCCTTTCACCGATGTAACCGGGACTTCTATAAAGTGTCTCAATCAGCAGTGCCCGCCCAAACGAGCCCCCAGCAGTGACGGCTAAATATAACAGACGCTGCCCCTAAGTTACAAAGCTCCAAAATCCGACCTCTGCCCGGGAGTAGCTGTCAGCGCTCAACTGGCTGGGTAATCCCGCGTTGTCTCACACCTCAACGGTCCGAGACACGGTCAACTTCTTCCTCTCCTGACGATGTAGCTGAACGGTGCAATTGAAATCTCGGTGTGAGGATGGCCCCTCAGATTCGTTGGCTGATGCTGACAAGTATCAAGCCCCTGGAGCGTCCTTCAACACAACACCAAGTACAGTGTACATGACACCAAGCCTGGAAGTCGCGACACGACCCGATTATCCGCGAACAAGGGTGTCGTATCGCCTGCTCGCCTTCCAAGCACCCCAAATTGGGTGGCTTTTGCGCCGCAATAGGGGCCGCTGCGCGTGCCAGACCACCAATCACACACTGCCTAGCAAGCCCGATTCAACTCAATCATGTGGTTGTTTGTCAACGATACGCAAACCCCTGTCAGATTACCTTCCCTGCCCTCTGGGAGAAATAAGCCTGCCAGGATACGGTGGATTCTTCACAGCCCATGTGTGATTCACCTTCCCCAGATCAGCTACCTCTTTTGGGCAGCTCCGCTTGAGTTGACCTGTCGAGTGTCGCTGCAGCGGGAAACACGCGAAACCACTGCCTGTCTGGGTGCTTGTACGTGTCCCGCACCTCAGCCGTGGCTCCTATCGCTACCTCAAAGCCTACCTCAACACCGAGGGTCCTATCGGGGAAGCCCTCAAATTCAACGGTCCCTCGTGGTTGTCGTATTACCTAACTAAGAAAGCCGTTGAGGGCAAGGCGAACTTTCAGAGAAATGCCGCTTTGCGTCAGCGGCTCGACGACTTGAACGAGCTGGACCCCGAGGAACTTGGGGACTTTCTCTTTGGTAAGAGAAAGAGATTTCGCCTGGTATTCACAGAGTTATCAGCCAACGCGTCTGGGTTGCTCTCTGAGCACCGACACACCGGGTTGGCCTGGATCGGAACTATCGGGTACGACTGACCGTCAACAATCAGTGCAAGATTTTGTTTGGTCTGGCCTCGGTAATTCTCGGTTGCGGTGGTGAATGAACCTCATAGGTAGCTGAATCTGTCACTTGCTGCGCGAGAAGCCAACGATCGATCTCGAGGTCACTCGATACATGTAGGCAAAACATGGAGAAAAACATGATTCTCTAGCTGCCAGCGATAACAAAAGGGGCAACTGGTCGTATTCTTGGGCGCCGAAGATGAACCAAGACCTCTGGTCTCGCTGAATAACGAAAGTAACGCGTACTGCGTCGTGATGCTCTCTATCGTGACCAAGCCGTAAAGTCTTCGTGCGAAGGGAGCAAGTCCTTGCCTTACACAGTTCATCAAGACATCACTTGCAGTGCGATAACAATGCATTGTATACTGCTGTAGCCTGCAACTTAACCCCAGCAACTCGTCGCAATGAGCTCGCACCATCTGGCAATCCTGGTATGATAGAATCTTTGTCAATCCTTCCGTGTTGACTTTCACGCAGGGACGTGTAGTCAGTGCTTGGCCTTTCAGGGGCTCTTCCTTTTCGAGTCACAAAGCCTCGATCCAAAATCCATCACACCGCCCTTGGCTTAATGCTTTTCCGCCCGTGTATAATCTTGCCCCACATAAGGATGGTACTCACGAATCACGAGGCCTCGCAACTTCGGTCAAAGCTTGACTAACACACAAGACCGACATGGATGGAGCTTGAATCTGGGATAGTGCTCTTTCTAGAGCCGTCCACTGTTCGTATCTTGTTACAAGAGCCGTATTGGGGATGATAAATGCATGACTAATACTCCGTGAAACTTTCCCAAGATGAATTCATCCAAACAATAACAATGTAAGAAAGGAAAAAGATCCCCGTGACACCGTGAATATCCTTTGTACTATGAATTTCAACCAAGTGAGTCACATGCCGAGAACACCTTACAACTTCCACGGCTTCCGTTTCAAACCCAGTTCGCTCGCTTCGCAAGTAGCCCGAAAGTGCCCCTCTCTGTAAGTCAACCACTTGCCCGATGTTGCAAGTCGACAACCTAGCCAAAGGCAGCGGACTGAGCGCTCGCTCATCATTGACGAGGATTCGAGATACTTCTCATCGTCATCCACCTTTGTGGTCGAAAACCAATCGTTGGGATAGTACTCATCAACCCATAGGAGGCCCCGCTGCGCAAAGTCGTCCGGCAGGGGACGAGGGTCACCCTTATCCGGCCGGGGGAAGTCTTCCGACTCGATGATCTTGTATGCTTCAGCAGGCATATTCGTGTGCATGATAGTATTCAGGAGTAAAGCGATGAGCTTCCAAGACATCATCTTTTCTACCAGTTCCATCGCTGCAGGGAAGTGAGACAAGTGTTGAAGGAATGAGAGGGTGACGTGTAAGTAGGGTCGAATACTCTCGTCGCCGAATCGTCTCAACACAACGTTATGAGTACGAGCGGCAAAGTCCAGAGCGTCCAGGAACTTCTGTGTCGGAGCGACGACAGTCTCGGTCCCTTTCATTGGGACGTCTACGTCGTCGGCTCGGCCTGATTGGATGGCTCTCATAATGGGATTGCTCTCGCTACCGTATTCAAGGAGTGATCAACCCAACGCGATAGAAATGTAGTATGCTCTATCTAGCCAGCGACAAGTGTGATGTGCGATGTGGTTGTTTAAGCTGTCGATGAACTCGTTGATAGACGATGAGAGTTGCTCGGTGTTCTTGCCCGAAAAGAGTATTGCATGAGCGCGTACAAAGGCTGCGTCAATCTCCTGCAGCCTGGTCTGTGTGCCATTGAGATGCGGGTCGAACAGAGTCATGGTTGACTCGCGAGCAGACAGGAAGGGAAGTGGCACGCAGAGAGACTTCGTGTAATAGAAGAGCTGCTGCAGAGCATTTGGACGAGCCAAAATAGCGAGGTGGTGGTAAAGACGACCCGTCTGAGGAGCCTTATCACTAGCTTTTGAATACCAATGGCGAGAGACTGAGGTCCAGACCTCTCTATCCTTAAGATCATCATCTTCGATAGCCATCCTGTAATAAAGGTCAACACGTATGGAACAAGAATATTGGTCACAATCTCTTGTCTTAAGTTTACTGACCGATAGCGGCTCAAGTCGCCGAGGCATTCAATCCAAATGTCTTGGAACGTTGGAACAGTCTCATACAGCAGAGTCATCATAGAGTACGCCAAATAAATGAACGTAAGCATATGTTCGAGCGAGGCGGGCGGACGATGACGCAAAAGCTCCAAGAATGAATGAATCCCATGCCTCCACATGCGCTCCGGCATTGCGTGCTTGCTCGCGAGCCGTCGCAATCCCGGACTGGCCAAAGGATGCTGAGAGGCAAGGAAGAAATCGTGGTGTTCATGTAGCAAAGTTCGATGTAGACCGATCAATGCCTGCCACTGCTCATTGTTCAGCTTGGGATTGGTCTCGTTGTTTGAACTTTGAGCGTTGTCGACCTCGATGCACTGTAACTCGATCATTTCGAGTCCAGCGTAGATGCCCTTCACCTCGGCAACAAGTTGTTCTTGGCCAATAGGGCGTGTCTTTGGCTGCTTGATTAGTACCTCAGCGTTATCAAAGTTCGAGGAACGCGGATGCTCGAACGACCGATCAGAAGCTGCTCTGGGGAGATCGGACCCGTCTCTCTCCTTGAATCGCCCGCCATCGGACCGTCGAGGCGCAGATTCTCCTTCCTTAGGAGTCCATAATCTACCAGCCTTGTGTGCCGGGTCTCTTTGGAAGTCAGTGTCCTCAGCATAGCTGGCATCAGAAGCCTGCGGTTGCTGTCGAGCACGGCTACGCTTTGGATGCGAAGACCCATGAACCCCATCCTTCCTCTTATTCTTTTCCGAAGATGGGCTGCTGGCCTCTTGACTGTCATGACCAGCCACAGATTCATGAGAACTCGGGTCGTCTTGGTCTATAGGCTCCTGTTTTGAGGCAGTTGATTCGAGCGGAGGTTGCGGCTGGTTTGGCTTGGCACGCGTTCGCTGGCGGTCCTTGATCCTAAGATAGTGAACGTCAGCGTTGAAACAAACGGCTCTGCGAATAATGATATTACTGTAACCATGTTCTATCTACTAAATCGGTTTGCTCGTTGTCGTGCCTGTCGTGACCGCGGTCCGTGAAATGTTGCTCCACATCGCTTTTCGTGGGGCTTACAGGAAACGTATGATCATTGCAATATGTGCATTTTCGTAGGTTCGAGTCGTTGGCACGCTCGTCATTGGTACTTCGCTTCGAAAGATTGAGACCCATCCTATGCGAGTTTTCGTCAGGCTGAATGTTTCCGCGTGTGTTACGGCCAAAATCCGTGCAGGGACAGACGAGGCGAAGATGCTTCGGGCTAAAGTAATTCCCTAACGTGTTTTGGGTCGACCAGATTCTGGAAACGACAAACCAGCAATAGAACAAGAAGGCCCTAGATACCTTCTATCAGTGTTAGCCATTGAAAACGGGCATACACTCAATCCGGGGGCCGACGATATAGTGGCTAAAGACAACCACGTTCCCACCCTCCTCAGCTTGCGTCGCGGGCACGTGAGCGTTAGAGTGATTGTTCTTGTTTAAGTTAGTCACACTCCACCTCGTTTGACTTTTCAATCCCACACTCCTACTTCTCTCGTTTGGCCCTTGGCCATTTCCAGCAGATAAACCCTCTTCATTCCAACATTATCCACCGACCCCGGCTTCTCGGCGCCAACTACCGCTAGAAATTGTGCTCTCCAATTCCAGAAAGCAGAAAGAACACGTTTATTCGGCTACAGGTCCTTTGGCTATCTTGAAATCCTAATCTCGCTTAGAAACTCATTGTGTATCACTCGAAGCAACCACCTATCCGTTGCGTCCTATCAGCAGCCAGTGTCCACTTGACTGTGCTATTTGAAATACTTTGACCTTTGCCTCGACAGATAGTGGCCATCGTCCTCCAGCTCTGCGTATCTTACCCTCCCTATCATTCATTCGCCCAATCGCCTGCTCCCCTTGCTGGCTTCACGGGTCTATAACAGACCCGAACCGTTACGATTTCTTCCCAACTTCGCATTGAGTCGTTGCTCTCTCCTGGTTCGGACTCCGATGACGAACCCAAAGCGCTCCCTACTCAGACCACGCCAAAAGGAAGACGTTATAAACTCTTTGCCTCAGAGGAGGATACCTCCACAACTCTCAACGCAGCAAAGTCGGCAGGTAAGCAAGCTCCGGGAGAAGCCATACCTCAGATTTACATCATACCCGACGGCGATGACTCGAAGGCGACCTCGGCGGGAGGCTCAAGTGCCAAAAGACCCTCTAGAGCCAAGCGACCGCCGATGAGATCTAGCATAGCTTGTTTGAGATGCAGGAAATCCAAGATCAAATGCGACAACGACAATACCGGATCGCCTTGCGACACTTGCATCAAGGCAGGACACAAGTGTGAGTTTCCTGATCCAACGCCTCTTCCGGCGAAACGATCAGAACCGCCGACTGCGCCGAAGCAGGAAAGGGAAGTCGGGCATGACCGGAAGCGAGTAAAGAAGCTCGAAGATGCCACGTCCTCTGATGGACGTACTGTCGCCGCGCTTGCTCAGGAAGTGCTTTCGGTACACTATCTTACCGTCGACTTGTGGCATCAACTCTTCGACATATATAAGTTGCACTTCGCTACCGAACTGCCGTTCTTACATCTCCCAACTCTCAAGGGCATCATTCACGACAAGGACATCAAGAAGCCGTCAACCGAATCAAATCTGATTTTATTGGGCATTCTGGCCCTCACTGCAAGATTTTACCCCGACTTGGTCAAATATGTGGCACACATCACACATGACAAAATCACGGGCCCAAAACCTCGCGGTGCTCTGCCCAGGCCGGAGCCATCAATGGCCTCAGAGTACTTCGCAAACGCCCTTACGAAGGCACTGGGACAACTCGAATCAGCCCTGACATCAGCTACTATCGTCCGTGTTCAAGCTTTTCTCATGCTCGGTTTATATAAATGGAGCCAGCCGAACGGCGGACTGGCGGCATGGATGTATGTTGGTTCTGCCATACGGATGGCTCAAGGCTTGAAATTGGGGTCCGGAGACAAGCCTTTGAGAGGGAAGAGAAATTTGACTCTGTCTCCTCGCTCGAGTAAATCTACTCAACTACCCCCAGACCGTTGGAAAGACCAGGAGATCAGACGCCGTATCATGTTCAGTTGCTTGATACTGGATCGTCTTTTGTCCTGCGGATCTGATCGGGTTTCTATGGTTCGGTCCGACGACCTTCAAATCCAGCTACCATGCACTGAACACGCCTTTGACCTAGGCCGCGTTGTCTATACCGGATTCTTACGACAGGTGGGACATGGCATGGAGCCACCAATCGACGACAGTGTCTTGAGTCGATTCGTGCAACTAGCAGATTTCTGGGGCGATATCACCAAGTACAGTTTCGCGGGCGGCCGCCATACGGAATCCCTTCCACCGTGGGACCAAGAGTCGACTTTCTATCAATTGAATAAGAAGGTAGACGCCTTTTACGCTCACCTTCCGGAAGAGTTCACCTGGTCTAGCTCGAACTTCTGGAAACACGACAATAGCATGTATGTGTCACTTCACATGCTAGGTGCCCTGTGCAAAATCATGCTGCATCGCGAATACATCCCGTTCATCGCCATCAAATGTTCCGAGCCGGTTGGTCCTCTGGCCGAGCCCGTCTTTGGCCCCGAAGCTGTTCCCGACCACTTCTGGGAGCGCAGCGCAGAGCAGGTCTTCAAGGCTGGAAGGGAAATCATCGACCTCATCTCGACATGCCGAGACAAGCTTCCTCATTCGTCACTAGTCATATTCGCAATTTGGCAAGCAGCGTTTGTTGGAATATACGCACGGCACTATCCCCACATGGATACTCAAAACCACATGGTCACCAAACAGGAGATCGAAGAACGGAATTCAGGAGCCATGTCTGAGAACACGCAGACGGGGAACACCAGTATCGCTTTCCAAGCATTGACCAAGGTTGCACCTTACTTCAGCATGGCCTCCAATTACGTTACGTATTTCAATGACATTGATCAGTATCTCACCAAGGTCTACTCCGACTACACAAATCGAGGTTTGAAGAAGAGCGGAGATGGTTCTCTGCCCATTCGACTGGGAGGAGGTGGCGGCGGACTGGAAGAGTGGAGGGCAAAGGCCGACAAGATTACGAGCAATGGCATCATCATGGACGACGACCGGCCAACAGCCTACGACGGCTCCGATGGATCGCGGGCTAGCACATTGGAAAGGAGCTCTTCCTTGTCGGACAGCCGGAGAGATTCCCGCCAAGCGTCGTCATTTACCGCCATCAACGCCGCCGCATTCCACCAGCAAGCCGGTCACGAAGGCTATGCCGGAGGCATTCCACATCACTCACCAACTCAGGGCTTCCCGCCAACTCCCGGCTCCCTATCAAACGAGGCTGCGATGGCTAATGTCAATGCCGAGATAGTCAGCATCGATTCATATGTGCAGCAGAACCAGGGTCAGCGATTCGGCACTATGCTTGAGGACATTCAGGAATTCACGACGGGCGGGATGGTCTGCACGCCCAATATTGGTGACTGGGACATGCTCAAACCCCCCTTCTATACGCAGATGGCCGGTGGCAACCCATTACCCCAGTTCAGCGGGAGTTATTCTTGAAATGGTCAGGTGAGCAGGTGGAACAGGCTTCTAGGCCCCCAACCCGAGACATGGTTATATGGAGATGATGTATGGGAATGTTTGTGTCAGGGAACTACATTTAAGCGCGTGTGAGATTTTCAGACAGAAGTTACGAGTGCGTTATAATCTTGGGTACGAAGCTATCTCAATTCCTCCCCACCGCGGAGCGAACAGCCACAGGAAAATGTCGACCGAGCATAATCAGCATGAGAGAGCGTTAGACAAAAGAAAAAGATAATCATCATCATATTTATGAAGAGTTGTTGCGCGATGTAATCAGTTGCGCCACATAAGGGAAGGGCTCCGACAAGACCAACACTAACACATGACGAAAGTCAACTGACGGGAGTCCTCTCCCTTGGCGCTGCCTGCCGCGGACGTTGAGCCACGTTCTCGTCACGTTCGCATCACGCAATTTCCTCTTTTCTTCCTGCTTGCAGTTTTTCGTTCACGTGGTGGGAGCGTATCAGCAGTCGAGTTCGAGTCGAAACTTATTTGAGTTCGAGTCAAAAGAGGAGGAACATGTTAAGTCAGTCTTGTTAGGAAAAGTCGGGGTCAAATGTCAGTCAAAGAGGTCTCTGTACGACGCCGGCCGTGTCCGCTTCCGCTGACATGTTTCGGCACTGGAACAATGTCTCAAACTGGTTTCCTGAATGAAGGTTTACCGATTCCAGGGTACGCGTTGCGTTTGGTGGTGGGAGGCACGGTGGTTGCGTTGCCTTGCGTTGCGCAGCCTTTTCGCACAAAAGTCGACCGAAAAGGAGCGCATTCCAATCCATCCGTCAACCCCAACCCAACCCTTGGAGGGTAAGAAGGCCCGTAAGGTAGTTCTAGCCCACCAGAGATTATCCCCGAGCTCTAGCTAGCTACACGGAATTCAGGGTTGAGAAGGTTGCAGGCGTCGATGTTTAGGGGCTCTCTGGATGACGTGGGATCACTCGAATCCTGAGACCTTCTGTTTTCTGGTACCTTGAGTGTGTCTAAGGTAGGCTATTGGGCTTACGGAAAACTCCATCAAACTCCCACGTCTTCTTTTTTCCCCTCCCTCACACCGGTCCGGTAACAAGCTGCTTTTCAGTTTCTCACCTGGCTTCTAGGTTATACCTTTGTACCACGCACACTGTTTATTTTATTTTTTTCCCTTTTACGCCTCCCGAGGAAAAGATTGTTTAATCTTGTTGAATGGAATTCTGCTATCTCATCAGACGGACGTGTGATCGTCACCAAATGCCAGCGTGCGGTTTGTGCGGTTTATGCAACTTGCCTTTTTCGTATATGTGCGTTGGGAAAGGGGAGGGTGGTTCCTGTTACTCCCGGTCCGAACCACACGGTGGGTTCGGACGATAATGCTAACCCGACCGGAAGGTAAGGTAGTACAGAGGAGGGCAGCGAGACGCGGTTCCGATGTGGGGCGCGGGTCAGGCCCGGGAGCTTGCAGGTCCGTATGGGACGGATGGGGCCCGGGACGGTAACCGGACCGTGCGTGTGAAGACAAAGATTACGCGAGCCCAGACCAGTATGGACGGTTAGGGCAGACAACCGTGTCTGTGAGCGAAATTCTTTCCAACGAGGACTATTGCCCAGTATCATCGAACTGTTGTTGGTCATCAAAAAGTCCGTCCCAAGAATAGCAGCCGTTCGCACCCGGCCGTGCCGTCGATCCCTTCGGTGATTATGTTGAACTCATATTGGAAGCCCCCAATGGAAACCAGTCGGTGTCTTAGACATGGATGTCAACCGGCCAGCACATCAAACTTGTGAATACCGCCCGCATGCCTCAACAGAACGCTCTTGAAACTTGTGATGCCTATAAGCCGACAAGAAAAATTAGAGCTTAGCCTTGATCGTTCCGCCATGGGCAGACGTATGAGCTGGGCGCGTCGACACCAACTCGCGGTTCTATGTCCCGAGGTTTTGAATCCGGTGTATGACCGTGTAAATGTAATGATGGCTTCTAGCTAATCCTTGTTGAAAAGTCACGCCCGGAAAATGAAGGCTCATCTCGGAGTTGGATCCTCATTCAGCATGCAGGCGTTCTCTAGCGCATTTGTCCATGTACCGCTTGTGCCTGCGTGGCTGTGTTTAAGGTGCTGACGGAAATGGTCCGCGCGGAAGAATTTCTTGCTCGTGTTGCACTCTCGGAACTTGTGGATCTCTCGAAGATGGTAGACACGCGTTTTACAGTCCTGCTCGGTGCCGTGATGCGAAGCGGGATCCCCTGAGCCTCTCCCTTCTTTGAGAAACTCCTCACCGCAGAAACCACAAGAGTCTGCTTCACCGGGACGATTCGTACTATCGTGGAAAGCTTGATCATAGCCATTCAGAGCCGAGCAACTCCAGCTTTGCCTCCGAATATGAAGACTATTTTGATGGCGTTCGGCCTCGTTCTTGTTCTTGAATCGATTTCCGCAGAACGAACACGCATACTGCTTTTCGGCTTCATGAGACCTGCACATAATCAGCTCATGATCAAATGATCTCGCAATGTCTGAAAGCTTGTTACTGACGCTAATTCCGCGGCCGAAGTGAATTTCTTGGGTTTCTTCGGGCAACAGTCGCATAAGAATCCCCTCGAGATCTTGTGCTCATCAGGCTTGCTCGCTTCTGTGGGCTTGTGCGGAGAAGCTGGAGGCCCGTCATTGCTAGTGGTCCGCTGGTAGGTTACTCTGGGAATGGAACCGCGAAGCGAGGCGTTCAACGACATCATTGCATCATTTCTCCCGGACGAAATGGCTCCCGGAGACGGTTCGCCCGGAGAAATTTGGCCATATGACAAACCTATGTTGGCAATGCTCCTCGTATGCAGGTGTGAATCCGAGCTGTGAGACGCCGTGGAACACGACGACACTGAAAATGCCGATTCTTGAGGAATGACGCTTAGTTGAGGCGTAGGTGATTCTCTTTGGCTTCTGTCGTGGCGATGTAGCGAGTCACTTGGAAGTGTGACAGCAAGTGATACGGTGTTACCGGGATTCGTAGATGTACGGCGCTTCGCCCCAGTACCGTCGTAGTGCGCCCTTATGGGGTCTTCTATCCGCAATCTCTTCGTAGGGTTGTTCTCCTTCATCTCCATCTCATACGCCTCGTGGTTGTGCGGTAAGGCATCGTCGCTGTTGTTCCTCCTTGAGCTGGCGGCGAGTGATATTCCCGACCAAGATGGGATGGCTGGCTTTGAGAGGGCAGAGCTGGGAGTCTGCGTGTCT
>NW_026850013.1:0-17732 GCF_030869225.1 Colletotrichum abscissum | reverse complement strand
CAACGTTCGTTGTCTTCTTTGACTGCCGTGGGAATAGAGTCATTGCCCGCCAGCGCGAGTCGTTGACGTTAAGAATCATGGGACAGGCTGTTCGTAAAGCGATATACCTTCGGGCTCTAGGTGAGACGGTAAGCGGCCGATGACCAAGTCAAACCACATGAAGTGCGTGACATCCAAACGGTACAATACTATCTACTCCTTGTCATTAAGCTCAACAGCGCAAAAGTACCGTTGGGATTGTCGGAGTACAATACGTTGTGCTGTTAACGTACAGTAATCTTGGGCACCGTATACAGCTGTTTGCGACATTGGTTGCCTGTCATTTACGCAGTAGACACTTTTGATAAGTTCGGGAGCAGGAATATCACCCCACACAGTGTATTTCAACTATATCCCACATTGCAATAGGGATTGAGCATGGGTTGAGTGCATGCCTCGATTACATAGTATGCTATGTCCAGGTCTGACAAAACGTCAGACCTTGGCCGACTACTCCTGAGTCATGGCCCCTCGTTTCAGCCACGACTTCCTCTTATTGGGCTAGCCTGGCCGGTTATTATGATACGGTTCGGCTATGCTTTCATTCCTCAGATCAATAGGACGCATAGTAGCGGTGTCAGCTTATTCGCTAAGCAACAATATCCGCTGTTGGAACACCTATATGCCTATTTACTAGGCGCCATACATAGCCGAACAGTACAAAGGTACCTGTAAAGTATGTAACGGCCAATACGAATTGTGTTCGTGCGCCTGTGTTATCTAAAGGCTGTTGGTGAGTAGGACACCGACTTTCCGAATAGCTGTACAGACCGCCCGGAGCCGAATATGGATTCCTTGAGGTAGACCGCAAGGCAGCTCGCTAGTCCCACTATTGTATGTCATCCTGTCTCCTCGTTTTCAATGTACATTGAAGGATCCAGCCATTACTAGACGTCTGAAGAGGCCTGTTGCAGCACGTTGCAGCTTTCCACACTTTGGAAATGCATGAAAAAAAGAGATAGAATGTACACAGTATTGTGCTTCTCGTACTGAGCACGCCGTCATAGGCCTTGAGTGCTATCGGTGGCAAGGTGGGGTCGTCAGCGATGGTTTAGTCGCGATGGCCTCCAGCTTTGTTCTGGATCGAGTCACCTATTTTCGGCCTTCACATTATTACAATTAAGCCCAGACCAGGACACGCCCAGGACGTCCATTGACAACGGCGAACAGGCTCTGACGGCCTAAGGACACTACTCTGGAGGACTCTTGCGTAAATACACACAAAGCCCCAAGCTAGTCAACAGGGATGCGTTTCCGTACGTTTACGAGCGGTGCCAGCTTCTGCTTGGAGACTTAGCTGCACGACGCGCTGAGCTGAAACACGTTGTCGACATGACTGCCATAGAGAATCACAATTTATCAGATGATTTTGAAGCGATGCACATTAGGGAATGCATTTGGGAGATGCACTTGGGGGATGACATTCCGGGGCTGCGCTTTGGGAGATGCATTTAGGGAATGCGCTTTGGGGGATGCATTTGGGAGATGCGCTTTGGGAGATGCATTTGGGGGATGACATTCTAGGGCAGCGCTTTGAGGGATACAATAACCATGTTGACCAGTATCACCACATCACTGCCGTTCTTAACATTTTCCAATACGAATACTCGAAGTCCAGTGCTTTTGTGACAAATGTTTGCCTTAGGCATTAAGGGGTCAAAACGACGGAAATAGCAACACAAGGCAGCATGTCTTCCTTGAGGGATACCAATACGGCACCATCGACCAATCGGCGGCGCTTAGCAGGCAGGCTGAAGTCTCTGTGATTGGATGAACCTAAGCGCCGTGAGGAATCAGGCAGACAAGGGAACGAGTGAGCCATCACTGGCATGGAGGTTGATCTGCACTCAGCCTTCTATTTATTGTCTCTGTCTCCCAGAGGCGGCATCAGACCCTTCCCGTTCATGTACGAAAATTCGTGCCTACCTCTTGTGCGCAACGCTCGTGGTTTGCAAAACCACCGTAGCCATGCCGTCAAAGAAGGAATGCGACGAGCTGAAAGACGGTTTGGATATGCTTCCCGTCCTTCTCAAGCGAGTTCAGGCAATCCTGGATTTCCTGCACCACTCATCAAACGGCCGCTCGCTTCTGTCGGATTCTCCAGTACAAAACACTATTTTCTGCTCCCTATCCAGAGTCAAAAGCGAAGTCAAGTTTCTTGACGATACCATTCGGCGACATCTCCACTGCTTCAGTCAGCCTGGTCGATTGTTGAGCGTCAGTCCAGTCTATGAACCCTCATCGACACAAAATTCTTCTCTAGGTCCCAACGCTGGCAAGCTTGTTGAGGCGCAAGCATGCGTCCTGTCCGTTCGCTTACCGTCTACTTCCTTCATCGTGACCTGCAGGGAAGCAGCGTTTAGTACACCTCTGAATTCGACATCGCTCGCAGAGACCAATGCAAGTCTGACCGGAGTCGATCGTGCCACTGTTAGAGGATGCCGAGCCGACCCGGCATCCCGTAATATGTGTTTCGTTGATTTAACAACAGAGCACAGCCCCAGGTATGGGGCCGAACCGAATGCAGCGTCTTTTATCGACGTCGGCCCCGATCACAACCCCGACCCTGCCACCGAACCGAGAACCAGCCATGGGTCTTTCTCGAGGTCCATCGTGAAATTGATTGATAAAGCAGTCGAGCATGTCCACGTTGGTTGGCTGTCATGTCGCGACCAAGCTCATTTCAGACAAAGGCTGGATCAATTTTGTCCAGGACGGTATGTTGATGACATCCTTTTTCTTGCCATTCTTCAATCAGTTTGTGGCTATTCTACACTTCAAACCATAGACCCGTTGCTTGTGCGGTTCTCTGAGCCGTTCTTGCCCTCGGGAGCCTCTGCGTTCGCCAAAGGGTTTGACGGTATGGTACTGCCAATCAACGTCAACGCGGCAGATCAGATGTCAGATCACAATAAAATCCACTGGATACTCGCAATCGTCAACTGGAAAACAGAAACATTCGACGCCTTTGGAATGCAACCAACTGCTTTTTCTCGATGGAGCATAAGGATCGATGAATATGTCTCGGAACTTCGCGGCGCTGTCATCCAACTGGACAAAAGATCTCACGAAGTAGGTATCGCTCAGGTCATCATTGAAGTGTCATGTTTTCACTCACATCAACCAGCTGGGACCATACTGGGAGGACTCATGCTGCGCTTTCCTCTGCGCTTACGCTTTTGAACGGTATTTGGGTCGAGCACCTCATCGTCAGGAACGATGGCCCACGGGTCCTGCCTTGAGAAAGCATTACCTGCGCAAACTACTCAATCAATGGGAGCTGCCCGCCGGCCGTCGTACCAAAGGGCCGCGGCATTCGGAACTTGGTGGCGGACCAAGCTCTGGATGACTGCGGATTCGTTGGCAAACATGCGCTGCGTTAAAAGGAGCCGCCGTGACATCTGCAACGTACATAGAGACTCCCCGAACTTGAAACCAGCAGTAGTCAGCTTCAGGGTGGCTGGGAGGGGCACGCAAGGGAGCCGAGAGACAATCCGCAGCTAGCCAATCAAAACTGTCGGCGGAGTTGCTCTGGAACATGTACGGACGCACCAAAGTCGTCGACATCGCAGGAAATGTTTCACTAGCCGCCCACCTTTCCGCTTTTCTCCGATGTGAAAGAAGGCCGCAAATTTTGGCTTTCCAAGGATGGCTTTGGGGTTTCCGGAGACTAGAATCTGCTTGTTGATTTTGATACTACCTCTGAGTGAGACTGCAGTTTTGAAACAGACTAGACCAGTATTGGCAGGGTGTGTTCATAGAAGCGGGTCGCATGCTACCAAGCCGTGGCAACGGTTCCGTACTTTCGTCATGTCCGATCGACAAAGTTGTCCTGTGACACAAGATGCGGCTCAGGTCACCCGCCGTACATATATGACAAATGCTCCTCAACTTATCAAACCCAAGCGGACAGTTTTCCCTCATCGGGGGACAGCAAGCTACAACACAGAAAATACTTGCCATACTTGGTCAGCGTCTCCAAAGACGTGAGGCAGGAAGAGTCCTGTGAAACGAGCCGGAGGAGGTGATAGAGTACGCTTCTAGCTTTTGAGCGTACGGTTGCTTCAGCAATGAGTAGACTCAGTCGAGCCATGTGTACAATTTTCCTGTTTACAACAGAGCATCGAACAATACTTCTCAGCGAAACACAGTACAACTGTGATAATACGTTGATTCTCTTTTTACACACACTCTCATTAGTTTAGAGAGTCAAAAACTGCTGTGATGGGTCTCTTCACACATCTAATGAAGCTTGTTGCTAGCCTATGCTGTGCGCTGTATTCATCGGTGTTACCAGGCATGCAATGCTTCCCTACAACTCCGATAGACTCCGCGGTTGTTGAGCAAGCTCTTTCCCGTTCGCCTGGCCGCGTCTCAAAACATATCCGTACATAGGCGATGACATAGCTAGACTACATTCTCGAATAGTACAGCGCTGGACGCTTATTGTAGTAAGAATTTTTCAAGTAGCATCGCAAGACTGCGTTGAAACCCAGCTGTGCCTTTGTGACATGAGGCTCGTGACGGAGGCCATCGAGAAACACTTTGGTAGGTGCTTGAAATGCCAGGTTGATTACGCTTTGCCGGCCGGGGTTGCAACCGGTGGATGACATCGCGCATAAATTACCGCATGGCTAAGACTAGACCAGACAGTGTAGAAAGAGACTGCCAGCAAATGGTGCATCGATCTTAGGGATGTACTTCCCTAGCGATGACAGTACAGTAATGTGCACATGTCACTTCCTCTTTTGCAAACATTAACAATGTTTGAGAAGCTGAAAGTTGCTGTGATGGACCCCTGTAAACCTCTGGTAATGGCTGTGGCGACTTGTTTGCAAGCAAAATGTGGGATCGGGATCATTAGATACAGTGCGAGTAACAGCACGTATTCAAGAGCTACTTGAAAGTATCCATAACCGGCTTCCACAGCTGCCATTCTCCCACTGTCAACCATGCTGATGTGTACACAGTGAGGCTGACTTTCGGCGCAGCCTGTGTGGGTCAAGTTCAGAAAGATGAAGTGCGTTGCCAAGAGGAAGCAACATATGATCAATACTGTACTTCATCCTGCCAATAACAACTAAGCTGACAAGGACTTGATTGTAGTATCATTCACTTTCAGCTTCCCGCTGTAGAAATCAAACTTGGTTTCCGTCTTGGCAGATGGGAATAATTCTGTGCACAGGCATATGTGGACCTCTTTGCTGACAGAATACATACTGAGACCCATCGAGTACATTCATCGATGGCCTCCACAGTAAAGCCAGAATCGCTTCTCTACTACGTTCTTATTTTAGACCCATCTTGCATACTGTAGAGACTGCACTTGCCATCGCCGTTTGTGGAGATTGGATTATGCGACATGGGTCTAATCCACGAACACAGTGTAGAAGCAACTTCTGACTTCGACTATGGTGGTCATCAAGAAAGTATCGTCGGGGCCTTGTCATGTACCCTGTCAGCAAGCGGATCCATAACCATCTGTGCACAGAATAAATCCTATTTGTAAAAGACGGAAACCAGATTTGATTTCTACATACTGTACGTTCAAAATGCATGTCCTCTTCAAGTGAGCTCTCTTGGATCTGCGAGCGCGCGGACTCAGTGTGACAGGTACTGGCAGGGGATCCAGGTTGATTACTCCAGAAATGGCTTACACCAGAACGGATGAACATCGTGGCCTCCCCGTTAAGAGTACTGTATGGTTCTTATTCATTTTTTGTTTCTTCAAATTCGCACTCAAATGGCCGATACACTCTTGTGCGTGTCAGCCATGTAAAGCTATGACCGGCCTCACACCCGTCTCACAAGGCTGCTATGAATATGTCACAAAGCAAGCCTAAGGGCACAAGCTTCCTAGGCTGTTGCTCTTAAATGATACGTCATTGAGCTCTGGCTTTGCTTCACCTAAGCCGTACGTAACAAGGGACCAAACCGATCCTAACCAACAGTTTCTCATGGTCTACCCTGAGAATGAATCACCATAGACTACTCGCTTGTCAGTCCAACAGGATGACCCGCAAGCTTGCGCGAGCTTACTGCTTGAGAGAGAGTGCTTGTCGAAAGATGCGCCCAGCCGTTCACTGACCCGCTAGAATGTCGGTATCGGACGGGGTCAAGTACCACGTTCATGTTTGTTGGGCGTGGACATACGCAGGTCATTCGTGGAAGCCGTTGATCCGCTTAGTATGGCGCTAGTAGCAACCTACCTACCTATTGGCGAAACGGACATTTCTGGCTCCACGTATCCCAGCCCGGCACTCTGGTTGGCCGACCTTGCGGCGGGCTGCAATTTAGGAAAAGGACCGTGCCTATTTCCCCTTCTTCCGGTTGGTAACAATGCAGATATCCGGACCCTTCTAGCTGGTGAGCTCAGTTGGAATCGACGCGCCGATGCGGCCTGGAAGAACAAGGCGCTGTTGGTCTGCAACTCAGTGTAAGAATCCCAAGCAGGAAGGGCTTATGAACTGTGTCTCCCGTTGGTCCATGCCACAGAACGGCTATAAAAGACTCTTCTACGCGACTCTCTCTACTTGCGTGACCTTTTCATATGCGTTCATCTCCAAGAACCCTAACCTGAATACATCAAGTACGTTTGATGAGAAACTGCGACTGGCTAATGGGCAGCTAATGATGTAGAATGTGCACTAGCATAACCACCAAGACCTCCTACACGGGTTGCCCCGAAACGTGTAACACATCCAGCACTTTTCTAGCGAAGTATCCTGCCGCAATCAGTTCGGGTACAACTTGTTCGAACCCAACGTCATCTACCACCGGCAAGACAACGTCCAGAGTCCAGTGTCCCCGACATCGAGACGAGGGTTATAGTCAGCGATGAGCCCCGGCTCAAAAATAGTCGAACGGATCATTTCTCGTTCAACGAGATTATTAAAGAGACGAACAATTACTGAAATAGCTGGTTTCGCATTCAAATACACGAAACTTCTCCACTTATTGCGCGGCTGGCGAAGTTTGGAATATCTTAATGCTGGGCTCGATTCCCATCGTTATCCTGCACATATCGGTAGTACCACCAACCATTCACTTGTATCGAGCAGCAGTTAGAAAGGCAGGGGTCATTCTGTGTATATTGATGAGTATATCGAACGAATGGCTATGGGAAGAAACCCCATATCTATATAATGAGTGTATGACCCCCTTGTATAAGGTTACCCTTGCTAGCCTTATTCATACTTCTGGTTAAGCATGAGTCAGGTCGCTTGAGGCGAAACAAGTACCGTAACGAATGTCCTGGGGCAGTCTGACAACTTGATATGCACATCAATATACACCAATGACCCCTAATGGCGGATGTTCCTAAACTGCACCTTGGGCTTTGTCAACGAGGCCATGAATGCTTATTCCAGCGGAAGCGTAATGGTTATTGTACAGATACCATTTCTTCTAGTCTTCTAAATACTACAGTCTCATCTGAACAAAACGTTTTAAACATGGAAGCGTCGCCTAGACTGAGTTGGGTTGACGGCTTAGTGCCACCTGTATGGTAGCTGAGCCTCCCGCCTCCCCGCCCCACACAAGCGCCTCCCGCTGCGGGGAACGCTGCTTCACCGCCTCCAACCGAGAGATGCCCACGAAGGAACCGCACCCACATAAACCCTCTTGATCCTCTGTTTTTCCACCTAAGTCATTGTAAACAGGCAAACCTCACTTCTCAAGTCCTTGCCCAAGAATGTTCGACAGCCATACCAGGACGAGCTTGGCTGACCATACAAGCGATGGTCACGACGAAGAAATCCCTTCCTTGAATCAAAAGGGCGAATTTGTTGCGATAGGCTCAACATCCTATGTTGAGCGTTTGCCTGACGGCACCATCATCAAGACGGCCTGGCCTAGCGGCGACCGCGCCCACCAGCGACGTCGCGAAATCGCTACAGAGGCTGAGATATACGATCGACTTGGTGAACATCCTTGCTTAGTGAAAAAGAAGGCTTGGAATTCAGACGAATACACCTTGGCCTTGGAAGACATGCCCAACGGAACCCTCAAAGACTTTCTCGAGTCCCACAAAGACGTGTCTGCTGAACAGCGACAGCAATGGGTAATTGAGGCTGTTGAGTCCGTCAAGCTTCTGCATAGTTTCACTGTTCTTCATTGCGATATTGGGCCGCATAATTTCCTCCTGGATGACCGCCTGCGTCTCAAAATTATCGACTTTTCTGGATCAGCCGTCGACGGCTCCCATACTGAGATCAGCCCTGGCACTCGATACGCAGCCCCTTCACTGGACCGCTCCTTGCAACGGAGCCCAACAGTCAAAAGCGACCTCTTCAGTCTAGGATCAACGATTTACTACATAATGATGGGCAAAGCTCCATTTCAGGAGTTCCAGAGTGAGGAGGTTCGGGAGATGTACAGCAACCAAGAATTTCCAGACTTGACTGGTGTACCTAATGCAGGACTTATCCAAGGCTGCTGGTCCCAGAATTTCGATTCCGTAGATAACCTGCTTTGTTTCTTGGATATCTGACCGAAAGAATAAGACTTCGTATGTTACAAACTCAATGGGCGTAGAGCTGGACGGATTGTGTAATCTAGAGGTGCTGTACTTTGGGCAGTCGGCAGTAAAGTGAATCTGGAAGGCGGTATAGGCCATAACAGTAGTTCTTGCACTTATATCCAGTTGGTTGGGCTTAGACCCAGAAAGAATTTGGAGACAAATCTTATTTCCATTCCAGATCTATGAAATAATTGTCACGGATATCTCAAATAAGTTATCCCACGGTCAGTCACTTTGAACCCAGGAATCACAACGCCTAAGTGTTCCAGCCTTTCTGGTTCTGAGCAACCATCCTTCCGCATCGGTCAAGGCGCTCGACGGCGATCCCCTATTTGCAAGAAGAAACGACAGAATATCAGCGGGGCTGAATTGCAACTCCGGCACGACACTTGCAAATTTAACTGCCAGCTGTCGTACACCAGCGTTATTCTTGTCTCGGGTCTCTGCATCAGGCATCTCCTTTTCTGAGTATTCGAAAACAGTACAGAACAGCTGCCGAATCACCTCCGCATCGGCGAGTCCGAACTCGATTTTCTTGTCGACGCGGCCAGGTCGTATCAGAGCGTCGTCCAAGTGCTCAATGTGGTTCGTTGTCATAATAAGAACACGGCCATCCTGCGAAGCCACGCCATCAAGGACGTTAAGTAATCCAGACAATGAAAGAGGTCCATGAGGCTTTGGTGGGCTTTGTGACATATCTGTGCCCAAATCAGATTTATCGTTATCGGCATCGCGAGCTCGTGTTGTGCCAACTGCGTCAACGTCCTCAAGCAAAACGACGCAGCGCCGGGGAAGGTCGGCGAACAAGGCCTTAAGCCTCATATCGTCGATGTCGGCAAGACTAACGACATAGATATCGAGACCGAAGCACCCGGCAACCGACATGCTGAAGCTCGACTTTCCGGTTCCTGGGCGGCCGTACAGCAGGTAGCCTCTCCGGTATGGCTGCCCGCGATCGGCGTACCAGGAAGGAGTGTTGGAGTCGAGGAAGTCGCGAATGTCGTCCAGGAGCGTTTGCTTCAACTCTTCCTTCATAATGACGGTTTGGATCGGCCTGATTTCTCGGGTCATGATTCTTTTCCAGCCGTTGTTGTGATGCTCGAAAATTGAAGTCTTTTTTTCTGACATCTTCAGGTATTCAAGGCGGCATTCACCCATGAGGTTTCGTAGGACTTGGGAGGAACCGCCAACACAAGAAACAGTCATTGTCTTGCGAGGAAATAGTGCCACCTCGTTTTGCGTGCATTGCAGATAGAGCAGATGCCCTCTGTGCCAAAAATACACTCGTTCTTTCCACGGGGTAAATCGGAGGGGCTTCTTGGTCGTCATGTCGCAGTCTGGATGAAGCAAGGCACGTCCTCGCCTGCTGTCAACGCTGGCAAGAGATGAACGGGCCTTTTTGGCAAAGTCTTGGGAAGAGACCCAGTATTCGAGCATATCGTACATCTCGTCAGGATCGTGGACGTCGGTTCTAGATGCTGAGGGATTTTAATACTGTGCTGAAGCATTGGAAAGGAAGGACCACCAACTTAAGTAAGCATCTACGAAGCCTCCCACGGTGTTACATATGAACTTGCCACCAAAAATGAGCAGTCCGCAGACGCACAACGTCATGGCAAAGCTATCCAAAGTGCCGTTGAAAAGCTGGTTCAGCGCCGTCATGCCGCCAGCGAAGCCAGGGAAGAAGATGTCCATTACGGAGACCTGGGTAGCACTTGGATGGTGCATAGTGTCGATTTGAGAAGTGTCGAATGAAATGTGGGTAGTGATCAATGAATCAAGGGGGATGATAGTTCAGGATTAACTTATTGGCCGATTTTGAAGAGTAGTATAGCAAAAATAAGAGCTGTGTATAGAGTTGTGATTCAGAGAGTACTGTTGTACGGGCGTTCACCAGCAGAACTGGGCAAACGGCCGGTTTTATATATTTTGAGCTCTGCCTTGAGAACCCATGGCATACCTCACTTCGAATCAGCTGCAGGTCTAATCAGAGGACTCGATGCAGCTAGCTGCCGTTGGGTCTGGCCACAGCATGTTGAAGGAGGCGTCATGCTAACCCCCTTCTATCAGGCAAGAGCTGGTCTCATCGGGAGCGTTCTCAGTTAGGGCCATAGCTTTCACTGAGATGAAAGTTGACCTACATCCCGAGACAGTATGCTTGGCATCCTGGCTTCGCTCGTCCGTCGTTGGGGCTCGTCGGGGATCTGTCCATGGATCTAGCTATGCCCGCTGTCCTGGTCGACGCAGCCTCGGGCATATTCTCGCAATTGGGCTTTCCTGGCTATGCTAATGCAGTCCGGCCTGGAGTATTTCTCTGAGGCCTAGCTTTTGGGATGCCACCTTGCACTTCGTATGTTGCGTTTTCATGCAGCTACAAATGTCTCTAGAGTGTTAGGCTTCTATCGCGTTGTGAGGACCTCCCGCTAGTGAATGGATTGCGGATGAATGGAAGGAGGATGGATGGTAGGAGGATGGATGGTAGGAGGATGGATGGTAGGATGACGAATGGTAGGTGGATGAATGGTGGGTAGGTGGATAGATGGATGGAAGTATGGATGAATGGTCAGGAACCTGACGCCGAACGATGTGGGGTAACTTCGGGCCTATGTAAGCCCGTGATCATGACTGGGTCTTCGCGACATGATCAGGCGCCAACGCGGGGTGACCTGATCACAAATCTATTGCCCCTCAAGAAAGGTTTGGACAAAATGCTTGCGCGCTGACATTTTGAGGTAAGCCCTGTCAAATACTTCTACCGCTTTATCTAACATATTTTCTTCGGCAGAGATCCTTCAAGCTCCCCTCTCTGATTGCTACCGCGACCGAACTCGAGATCCTACGCGACATCCAACGCGAAACCTTACACCATATCTGACGAGAGAACCGAATACCAAGCCGGTGCAAGACCCGACCCGAAAGCGGCGACAGATCTGCTTAACCCCAAACCGGTCGATGGAATGAGAAAGATTCGCACAAAGACTTCGTCAGACCACAAGCTCGTCAAGAAGTGCGAGGAGGAGGTATGGGCACCCAGGACTGCAATGTGATTTACGCTCACTTCAGAATAGACTGGACATAAGTGTTCGAATCCCAGATGGCAGGACTTCAACGACTTGGCCCGGTATGTGCCAGGCCCGGATACGGCTTTTTTACTAGTAGACATGCACCTCAAGTCTGGTGAAGGAAAAGCTGTTTACATTCACGATTCCAACGACGAGCAAGTAGATATGGTTGGCATGGAGTACAAGGGGTTTACTGTCATAATTCCATGGGAGGCTGGACTCAAATTCGTTTGTTACGGACCATGTAGAGTCGCCGAAGTTGTGGTAACCGAAGTGAGTTCTACATGAGTCGCTTCTGACTGTGCGTTAAGTACATTGCTGCCTTGCCTGAAACTGGGAACATGATAAATGGAGAGACTCCTTCGATGAAAGGAACCGTTAGTGTACCTTCACTTTCCATATTAAACTCGGGATGCGAGAGTGCATGGATCACATCTTTTGCCGTCGCCCTGTATACCCTTTGTAGCTCATCTAGACAAGAGTCATTAAGATTTTTCGTCTATCAGAAGGATGCTGGACGTCATACCATCTTGTGATTGGAATGTATCGACGGAATTGATCGGATCGACTGGTGCTGAAGTTGGGAGATCCTCTTCGTCGTCACTGTCATCACTCTCGGCACATCGTGCGATGGTTTTGCCACCAACTTGATGGTCTGGTTCCACCTCGCGCCTAGCAGTCTCGATCTCGGGTCTGTGAAAGGCCTTACGAGTTCTAGTGGCCAGCTGAGAAGCCACAATGCTCCGGGCATTGATGTAAAGGTCCTGATAAGTCATGCCGCACTCATTCCGTACTTCTGACGATGCTCGGTCCCTGGTGTAGAACTCGCTGCCGGGCCGCGAGGTACGGTCATTCATTCCGCCTGGCTCAGAGTGTTCGGCCACTCTTCCGACTGACATCAGGTCCTTAGGCCCTCCATTTAGCCTGGCTCGTTTGGATGCGTTTCCAGAGTCCTTAGTCGAGCTTTTTTGAGTTGTATGGGGTGTTGACAGAGAACGTTTCCGAAGGGACGTATGAGAGGACCGTTCTTCATTGTTTTGCTTTTCTGCTCGATACCTCTCGACTATCGCTTGGGCTTGTTTTGTAAAAGCAGGTGGAATCTTGCCTTTACCAGGCCATTGCGCTAGAGCGGCGTTGAACTGCTGTCGCTCAGTAGAGAGTGTAGTTATGTTGGATACAAACAAACACAGATAATAGACTGGATCCCCGAATTCCTTTCGTATATTGAAAAGAGATTTCTGAGCTGATTGGTGCCGACTTCTCGTTGGTTGAGCAGCTGTCGCATGGTATGGTGGATTACACAGTAAGATAGCCATACGGTTCAGCCTTCCGCTCAAGTCTTCATCGGAAAATCCGTGCTCATACTGGTCCAGGAAAGTTGTAAGGCTGCTGATATGCCTAGCCATTGTATGGATCTTAAAAAGAGGGAGATGAAGTGCGCAAGCCTGTGCAACACGCTGTAGAACGATGAATAAATAGAGAATGGATGAGCGGGGAATACTCGATACATGGATGAGCAAGGAGCGGACTAGATGTGTTCCTCGGCGTCTAGCCGCTCAACTCCTATTTGCTGGAGGCAAGTGGCGCAAATGAAGAGGCCTGTTTGCCAATCGTCACCTTAGAGACCGTGCTGAAGCTGCGTCACTCCACCAATGGTGTTGTCAAGGTATGTACATAGTATCCACCCGTTCATACATCTCTCGACTATCTATTCATATTCATCCATCCATTCATCTATCTTTCATTATATGAATGCTTTAAAATCGTGCGTCCAGAGACACGATAGACCGCTATATGACTCGTCCGTAGATGGTCCTAATTTTGGCCGAGAACAATTGACGACACATAAGCGGGCTACCAATCTGGAACTGCTCTCGAGTGGGAACAGCGACATGACGGCTGAGAAACATGACCATCACGAATGCTGCAAGTGCATTGGTCTAGCCGCTTTCGAGCGTCAAAAGATCACGTCTATCCTGACGAAGTGTTGCGGTGCATTGCCGATGAGAGACACAAGCAGCACGGCGCGCAAGTACAAGAAATCACCAACAGCTGGCAGATACAGCCCTTCGCACATCACCAGTTTGGTCGCGGGCTCCAAACCCCCTGGCAGAACTCTGCGTTCGTGCACATGCATTGTGGTCATCACATTCGTGCTTAGCACATCTATCCATCCGCTTTACATTTACCATATCTGACTCATCTGTTCATCACACGCCTGCATGCGCCCAGCACGTTTTCTTAGCCAGTCTGTCTATTTTGGGAGCGGATCGTCAAACGGAACATACATTCTTCAGGACGCTCAAATATTTTGAAGTGACTCAAGTGGGATATTGGCCCGGGGAATTTTCCCGTCCTCTTTGAGGCCGCAGCTTCATCGGCCTAGCCATATTCTAGCTGTAAGAAATCATCCAATTTCCGGTACAAGTCGCAGCGCACCGTTCTCAGAAGTCTCTGTTGGTGGCGGAGGCGTCTCCGGACATAGCTGTCCATTAATCCTAACCACCAGACTTGTCATCCTACTCAGACACGCCTCTAATGTCTATAGTGACACCTAACTGACACGCTCTAAAAAGGTCTAGGTTTTTGTGAGCTCACGACAAAGAAGTCGGAGAGACTGTGCACCAGTTACACACGATTTATCACTGATTGGGGTCCAAAATAAAACAACGACGTTCAAGTGTTATGCAACTATTCAAAGAAAGATGCTTACCAGCGGTTTAGAGTGAGTATTGCGCAAGTCGAAAAGAGAGGTAAAAGAACGCTTCCTCACGACGTCTACGGGTTAAAGCATCTGATCCTGTCCATTTTTTGAATAGAGGCTAGGGCGGCGGTAGAAGGGGAAATGACTGAACGAGTGAATGCATGATTGCAGGATGTATGATGCATGGATGACTGTCTGTTTTTCACACTGTGTGGGGGATTCTGTTCATCATGGCCTGGCGGGCTAACTCTCGGCCAACGACAACCCTACCGAGCCTTAGAATAGGTGATGTAAACTACATGGACCACCTTCAATACGAGAAGACGACAATATAAGACCAGAAAGCTTGTCCGTTGCAATCTACAGAGTATTGCGCTTCGGCTCTACTAGCGAAGATATAACCAGCAACATACCGACCTGAGCCTCCTTATCATCTCAATTAAACACTTCAACATGGACGTGCAGCCCATCTATCTCTACAGAACTGTTCGAGTGGCGGTAAGACAGCCTGACGGAACTCTGTTGACAACGGAAGGCGGAGAACAACAAATTCTGTACCTTCAACAAGACGGTATATTCGGCGGTACCGGCCAAGTAGCGATACATCTGATGCAACACGAAATGATGAGCATCCGAGCAGAAATCATCCGCTTCTCTGCCCATTCCGTGTGTAACTACGTTTGGAGGTTGACAACCGATCATTTCAAATTGTAAGAATACCCTTGTGAGTTCCGACTTTGGGGATAGGTCTGACAATGAGCAGACGAGTGAGGTTCACATCTCCATGGCAACCCTTTGCTCAGCTGGCTTTGATCCCGTCCCCAGAAGGGTGCGGGTTAATAGCAACCGCCTCTTTCCCTCGTTCTCCAGGTAAGGTGGCCGTGCGTATGGGTCCGTCAGGCCGGGCGGTCGGCACAGCTACTCGAACCCTTGTCGCCGGCCACGGCTCGCCCATGATTTGTTCAATCAACATCGATATCTCGGAGGACGATATGATCGTGATTTTCCAACCAGACGATCCAACTTTGGCCCCCATACTTTCCCAAATATTCACAAGACCGTCCTTCGGGTGGAATTCGGAGACTATCCAGCCAGATCCCTTCTACACTAACGACTCTCTCAGCATGTCAGACGCAAACAATATGGGCTATGCACCTGAAGCAGAAAACCACACGGGAATCTGCCTCCCGCATTGCAGCAGCGTCATCTCTCCTTCTCAACCAGAAGCCGGCTGGCAAAGTTGTGTTTCACATCAATACCAATTGCCATATGCAGATAAATCTAGTCCAGCTTCTAGATCAACACTCAGCATCGGCTCAGAAGATCAAAACAGTGCACAGTTCACCACCATCAATAGTGCTGGCACTCACCATGATCCTGGTGATGACCGTTGCATCGTTGTCAAACTACTGCCGTAGGCTAATGAGGGGGTTTACAATAGCGGCGGCCAAAGGTGGACGAATTACTGATTGGAAGAAACAACTAGAACGACGATCATTAGTTCGTCTAACACCCCTTGGATATTCAGGATGAGTGTGAGATATGAAGTCCGTTTCTGGCACATGGGTTAAGCTTCCAGTGGTTGCCCTGATGAACCGTTCCAAATGCAAGAGAAGCTATCCAACCAAATGATGCCAGTATTTGTTCCAATGACACTCCAGCTTCGCATGGTCGACTCATTAGACTATAAGTAATTGGTTCTGGCATCACATACTGGCAAAAAGGCGTTCGTCATTTCATTTAGATGGTCAAAAAAGAAAAAAATTCCATATTAGAAGCCCAGAGCAAGGACCGCTTGACCTGGATTGAGGCTCTTCTAACTCTACCAACAGTAAGGGCCATCATCATCAGCGACTAACTGGTGAAGGTTCTGACCGTGATGCAGTCGGGTTACGGAGGGCGGGGGTGATGATGGGTAAAATGCGGGTATCTCAGGGCTTCGCCAAAACGGAGCTATTCAGCATCCAATGGGATGCTCCAGATTACTGAGCTCTTAAATCCTGGCTTTTGCCTCTCCGGTCCCCAATGCGCAGTGTCCGGAATCAGTCCGTAGCGTGGTGACAGTCGCTAAACAAGGCTGCCCCCACCGTATCCTCGTCCTCGAATTAAGGTCGAGCAGTGCCACACTGCTTCATACGGCGCCGAGCATCCGCATCCAGGAGAATGCATTCACCCGAGTGAATGCCTCTGGAAAACATATTCTAGTCCGCGGCTAACTGGTTTTCGCGTGGCACGTCGCATCACAGAGGTTTGACGACAATGCATTGATCGTCAGCACTATTTCCTAGTTTTCGAGCCTAATTATGGTGATAGACTGCGCATCTCGTGGATCGGGGCTTGTCTCAGATGTTGGGTCCGAAGCTGAGAGCAGTATGGGTGAGAACGGTCTTTTGGTCGGTCGAGAGAATGCCAGGTGTAGCACAAGAGCCTGTTCTCAGGCTGGAAAATGGCAAACCAGATATGATCTCTGATATCATCGATCTCGAAAGAGTGAATAAAAGGTGAATCCTGGACTGCGACAAGAGTCTAAGTCGCCCTACCGAGTACTGCACCGGACAGCCCAATCCTCACGTCCACCTTGCTGGGAGGGCTAGAATGCCGTGACGGCCATTATACTATGGCTTGCTCATCTTCCCTGTCCCCAACCTAGTTAGTTAGTTACATTGGTAGGTTGACGATGCATAGCGACTTATTATGCGTGACTATTCGGCTATCATGTCCCACATAGCCCAGGAAGTGGACAAGACTTGATCATTATCTTCACGAAGCTAGAGTGATGCCATCACGCACGCCTACCTATGTCTTCATACCTCCGCTCGCCAGTCCTTGCATCCGTCCCGGCCGGAAACACAGGGGGTGATGATCTAACAGGAGAGTCCCTGGTTGTGACTCTTCGCTTCCGACGACGATACTCCTCATCCACAGTCTCCTCGTCACTCTCGTGAGCAAATGATCGCTTTCTGGCTGAGCAACGCCCTATAGCCCCGCTTCCGCTTCGCGCACATCGACCCGCCTGCTTTTTATCTTCTGGTTCAGTAGGCATGCTTGCCCTTGACAGAGAGCTAGTTTTCTCCACGACTTGGGCATAAGAGAGCTCTGGCGAGGAACGTGACGTGCAAGGCGACGTGGTCTGTACCGGGCAGGGGCTTGTGCTTGACCCAGAGTCTTTCGAGAGTGGTGTGGCGGCAACGGTGGACAAACCGTCCGTCGGTCGCGGCGACGTGGGGCGTAGCCCGGACGGCGATCTTGGGGTTATTGGCGATCTTAGTGGTGTGTTTATCGATTCGGGCGACCGTTCGACGGAGTCCCCCTCTTTTTCTTCTTTTGCTCCCGCTAACAAGACTGATTTTGCATCGTACGCACCCATGGATGATAATGGCTGAGATTGGTGCTCCGAAGTTGTCTT
>NW_026850012.1:0-17822 GCF_030869225.1 Colletotrichum abscissum | reverse complement strand
ACACAAACTGCAGGCCGTCTTTGTTGATGTCAAACTGCTCTGATGCGAGGGCTCCAAGCCGGTCAAAGGCCCACACTCTCATGAGAGATCCACAGAGCGTGAAGCCCATCACGAAGCGTCGGGTGTCCTGTGCGGCGAGCACTTCCCTCGCATATCTCCCAAGGTCGATCCAAGCTTTGGAGGCGGTGTCGGCAGACGGATTACTCTTCAGTTCTCCGGGTACTAGTATTTGCTTCCAGTGGTATGGAGGTCCTTTTAAATCATCGACAAAACCAACATCCAGCCTGCGGTCCGCCGTCGAACCATGCATTGGCGTGTTGAGCTAAGTTAAGAGGCTCCGCTGATGTGTCGCGTTGGACTTCTGGGCTTTTGCAAGTAGCGCCAGCGTCTTTACGATGTCGGCGAGCCACTCCAACATGCTTTTTTCGTTCGGATCCCGAGGCCATCCCTCCAGCCATTTTGAAATACAGGCTCGCGGTCATGAAAGCACTGATCGAAAACCTCCGTGGATGCAGCTTCTAGTCCGTCCAATCTTCAAAAGTAAGCATCTCGGAAACCGGGAAGTTTCACGTACGTAGTGCCGAGCTCCTCCTTCGGTATATCGTCAACATATCGGCGATGTTCGGATGTATTGGTAAAACTGGTCGTGCTCCGCAGCCATGGTGTTTGTTGAAGCGAGGAAGCTATTCTTCTCCGGGGGGGGGGGGGGGGGGGGGGGGGGTTTTTTTAAGGGGTTTTTTTTCCTCCCGGGTGGGGGCGTACGTGGGTTTATTAAGGAAAGCCCTTGTAAGAAGGGGTTTGAGGGGTTTGAAGGAGAAGGTGGTGGAGGGAGGGGGGTTTGGGGGGGGGGGGGGGGGGGGGGGAGGATGGCGTGGTTTCTGTAATGGCTCTATGTGCCTCCCAGATGGTGGCATCATCGAGTTTACTAGAGAAAGCCGCTTTCAGAAGTGGTTTGACGCGATTGAAGTCGAAGCTGTCGGAGGCTGCGGCCGAGATAAGTCTGAGGAGATCATTTTGTAAACTGCCGCAGCCCGATGTCGATGGTAGAGATGTTGAAAGGACGTGGCTTTGCAAGGCAACCAGGAGAGGGAGGGTCAGGTTCCGAAGATCGGTAAATGATTTAGAGGGGTTAAGCAGCGAGAGCCAGGGCTCGTACCTTCCTGGCCGAGTTGATCTACTGAATCTGTAGAATATGGCGTCTTTTCCCTGGTGTTTACGGACTTGAAAGTACTGCGAACATCATCAAGCCCATTTCCAATGGGATTGCGCTTGATCTGTTCTGATAATCCGGTCATGGCGGATGGTAAGTGGTTGGTCAGTTAGCGGATGGGGTTTGCGGGCTTCTGCATCTTTGGTCGGCGACGCGGCTGTCGGAAACTTGATATTCCGAAGCCAACAAAAGACACTGCCCAATCAACGGCTTAAGGATGAGCCCCTCTTCATGCTAATCTGATTGGAGGGGTTGCTGGAGAGCCCGGACGATAGCGAAATAAACAGTCAGGGAAGCAATGCTCAGTGTACCCATTGGGCGTGAAGCCAGGGGCCGTATGAATAAGTTGGTGATCATTGACTTTAGGATAGCATCGATCTTCCGCCCCTCAAGGTGCCCAGGCGAAATAGATCCGGCCAAATGCATGTCTTGGTTTGCTTTGCTGGATTGACAAACGCATTGGCAGATTGGTCAGCGTCACTGGGGTACGGGGGTCTCAAGATATGGCAGGCTGGAGAACTACTGTTTGTGCACCGTAGCTCGAGATACGTAGCTGATGCCCCCGGCACTGCCAGCTCTTCGAGCGGAATGTCATGCAGTGCATAGTGAGAGTGCGCGATTGGCCGAGGACCATACGGATGCCGGCACAGACTCCAGCGCAACTTGGCTAGAGGAACTTGCATCTAAAAGCGCGCGCGTACGGCACATTATTGCGAAAGGGGAAGCTTGCGTGAGAAAATACGCATAGTGACACAACGCCTGGCCTGCCCGTCACGTTTGCCGTGATGAGTTATATGGCAGTCCAGCGCCATCAACGAAAACTAAGAACAACACCTGACTGGCTGTTCAATCCTCGCTTGATTCCATCACCGAACTGGGAATCAGCATCTGCCATGACTGCGCCTCTACGCGCCGCGCCTACCGACAGCATCTTTGAGCAACGCGACCCTATGGGGCGCTCGCACACGCTCGATCCTGATGGGGGCGTGGTGCTTGTCCTAGAAAATACGAATCCAGCTTTTGCCCTGTGGGATCAATGCACCACCGCCGGGCTTCAGGAACTTAACCTGTGGTACGATTCGCACCATCCGTGCTCGGAGACAAGGCCAACTGGCAAAGCTGACCATTTTGTACAGCCAGCCTGACAGCGCAACGCATCCTGAAACACGCGCCAGAGGCGAGCACGCAAGACTCACATCAGTCTCGTGGAATTCGATTTCGGCATTAAAGGCAGGACCAAAAGCAGAAGGCAGCTTCAGGAAATTGAGCAAAAAGGACAAGAGAAAGAAGAGGAGGCAAGAAGAGTCTAAGTCTCCAACGGTCGCGAATATAGATCCACTACAGGCCCAGCAGATGACTCTAAGCAACACAACCACACTTATCCCCATCCATTATGCCACTGCCGACCATACTGGAGGTCTGTCATCAGGCTTGAGTCCACAGTCCAGCAAGCAGGATGAATACGGTCGCCGAGTTCGGCAATGACATCTGAATGGTGCTGAATCCCCACGAGCGGAGATCCGTGCATGCAAAACCTTCCATCAGAAGTTGGAGGCTATGGCTTATGCGCATTCAGTGCACAGGCGGTGGCAATGCTAATTCTCCAGGGGAAAGATCCTGGTGGTGGAAAGGTGCAGTCAAGAAGCACAAATGCACGGCTACTGTAGCACACCAATCAAGGACCACTGTTCAAGACCAACTACATAAGAACCTCCCCATGAATCTGATAGCCTTATTCGAGGGAAGGCGCCTCCTTTCGCCACCTCCCGAGACTGTGCTCTCCGTTGACAAAGCAGCCTCGTCAGATTCCCCTCCCCACGCGCAGCTGTGTCTGTTTACGACTACTAGATTTCTTACTGCAATTTACCCTCCCCTAGGCATTAGTAAGAGCCCGATCATCCCTCCTAGGCAAAGGCCGCATGTTAACTTCGTTGATCTTCCAGCCAGTCAGGGCCGGCAGCAGTGTCGCTGGTCTCTTCCCTAAATACCGCAGATCCTTCTTGCTTGATGGTGGACATCAGGGGTGCTGTCAATTGTCTAAGCGCTCTTGCAAGCGTCAAAGCGTCATCCAGGTCATCTTCGTCGCCCTTCTTGGAAATGACAGCTCGTAGAGACTCTAATTTATCCCTGAAGTCTTCATATATCGCACGGGTCGCCGGAGGCATGGACGTTAGATTGGAGGTCTGAGTTTCTTCGACTCCCGGTGATGCGGACGCAGACGCGAAGACAGCTGCATGATGATTGTCGTTGCCGTCCATCTCGAGAACTAACTGTCCCTTTTACGATTAGGCTACCAGGGATTGAATGAGATGACTTTAGAGCTCTGGAATGGTCAAAGACACTCACTGCGCGATCAGTTAGTACTGAGCCTTGTGTTTGGTCACAAATCCGCGCACTCACCATAAGCATGGATCATGCCCCTAAATTTCGGACCAATATAGCGCGACCCGAGGTTGATCAGTGACAAAACAAGTGACCAGAGGGAGCGCAGGTAATACAGAGGTTGATGGATAATAGTTTTGCCGATTTCGATGCTCTGCTAACTGGTTCTCTTCCCGATTTCTGCCGTCTTTGTTAGCAGGTCTGCCAGGCACCCCTACACTGAAGGGCATCGACGTCATCGCTCGGAACATCTCCCGGTCTTCGGGCCATGGCGCTCTGGGCAACGTGAACAGCTGACCATGCAGTGCTATGTATGCTTGAATCTTTTGATGGTAACAATCTTGTCTCTTGAGGAAATTTTCGGAGGCATTTCGAGAGCCCTTTCGTTACGCACCGAGCCATGATGCTTGGCGTCAACGGCCGTTCTCTGCCAAGAGTGGCGCTAGGGAAAGTAGCAAATGGGCGTGTACTGTAGCCACATGCAACACCCATCATCTCAGACTAGCCAATGTTTCGAGTTCTGTGTCAATGTTGCCACGTGGTTGTGTCGATTAGGTCAGTGGTCGGTGGTCGCAAGCGGGTGCCGACAAGTCACCCCTCAACGGATGAACGTGTGGCAGATAGCTGGCTTCAAAAAAATGCCCTGCTCATCCAACGGGGACCTGTAGAAGTGGTGCAAATGGAAATGAAATACGGATGTAGGTACGAGGTTTCCCAGTAACAGTTCCATCGGAGGCGGCAAGCACACTGTCGGTGGTCGCAAGGGCCCATCAACTACCAGATCTTGCAACAGGCAACTTCCAACACGTGGCGGTGGCCACACCCGGCACCCATTCGCTTTCATATCTCTGCATTGCATTGGTCGTTGTAGGATACATTACCAACCAACCACAGGAGGAGATGGTAGACCCTGAAAGTCTCAGCTCTCGATCCATGATAGGTCGTGCACTGGGTTGGGGTTTATGATAGTAAGCGTCAAACTTGCGAGCTTCGAATGAGCAAACGGCCGTAGTTGCCCTCCAGTGGGTGCGATCTGGACCAGGCCCAGAATATGCGACGAGGTTGTGGATGCAGCGACATATGAAGCTAGCATTTACTCCGGGAGCACCCGGCCGGAGCATGTTTTGGACGTGACCTTTCCCGACGCCTTTTTCGGCGTGGCTCCTGCGTTCTTGAGGTCCCATATCGGCGAAGCCAGCAGACTTTCCCCTTGGCTTTCAGCGAGCTTTCTTTGAGCGACCGTCAGCTTTTACCGAGCGGGGCCTACATCCGCCGACAATACGGCCGTGGAGCTGTTTGCTCCTGTCACACATGAGCAGCATCAGCTTTCAGCAAGCAGTGCGCCCCCGCATTGACTTTAGTAGGCTGAAGCGTGAACCAACAGCCGAGAGAGTCACTTTGTCATGTACTGTACTTAGTGTGTACCTATCAAAAACTTGGATAGTACGGGAATGGGGTTGAACGCAACTGGCAATACATCGATTGAATTTGTTTGGGAAGGCTACCGAGCGTACGTCAAACACTCTTCCAACTGAGCGCGTCTTGACTGCAACCTATCCCGACGCAGGAGACACAATCATGTCTTGCAGTGCGCGTAACCTCAGCTTGAATACAGGCTTGACCCACCGCAAGCACCAAGATGAGCCGGACCACCGGGCGCCAGCCTTCAGCTTGATCTTCAGAACACCTCCACTCAAAAGCGCTGATATTTGGTACGGCAAGAATGTGGGATCCCGTACGATGAAAGAGCATCGCTAGTGATGACTGGAGGCTGAAGCTGATTATCAGGATACACCACTGCCTCCCTTGCATTCCGAGTCGTTCAGCGATTTTCCTCAGGTCTCTGGCACCAATCTAGAAATGCCTTAATTCGACGACAAAACGGAGATATGTCGTGAGTGTTGTTGTGGTTTCGCACGACCCAACCCTTAATCCAAGAAGCCAGGTCCACGGCTTCGGGATCGGAGTGGTGCCGGGCGGCTGCTGAGTATTGTGACGCAAGGTCTTTGTTCCTTTCCTGAGGCAGATACTTCACAAGGGCTTCGAGAATCGTCGTCAGGTCTGCCGAGCTTGGCACTCTCTGCTCAGGATCCGATACCGATGCTGCCATCAAGAGAGCAAGCGCTTTCGCGCCGTCTTCGTTTTTGACAAATGCGATTAAAGCGGCCGCAAAGTTGAGAAAACGACATCCGTCAGGAGTCGACGATATGACTGCGAAGCTTGTCTTCAGAGCATCCGAGTTTGCAATGGATACATCGATTTCCCAGAGTATCGGTATGCCATCTGTGGCTACAGTGCAGCCAAAACCCTGACACGCGAGGAGTGCTTCAGCATGAACATCGTCATTGGCCGCAGCGTACAACCAGCAGAGCTCAACCTGAGGCGGATAGTCCCATTGGCCCTTGGCCGCGTAGGTCGACGTTTCGAAGTTGGGCGAGCACGAACGAACTCGATCCAGTGGAGGAGATGCGTCGGAGATCACAAGGGAACAAGGCGTTTTATGGAAGTTGGCTGCCTCAAGAAGAGAGCGGGAAAATTGTAGAGCGGAGACGTCTGGCTGGGCTGGCAATGGTGGGCTTGGCTGACTTCAACCTTGACACAGTGTGCTTTCCAGCATCACTCACGGCTGCTCGGTGATAGCGCCGTTAGCTGGTGATTGTTGTTCGGAACATCTCAGGTGTCTCCAGGCTATGTCACGCAACCCCTGCCTTGTGCGGGCGGTGCCGGTCAGCGACGCAGCAGTGGCACGAGGGAACTCGCTGGTGGAGTGTGTTGGACCAACTACCTTAGTAATGAGATTTGCCAGGTCGGTGAACTAGCTATGGTCCACCAACCCCCGTATCTAATTCGGATCCTCCGCTTCGATGCTCTGCCACGTCTGTTCTTGGCAACCCCTTGCCAAGCTCCAGCGCGTGGTACAATATTGGGAATGTGAGCAATTCCTACAGGGGTCAGCGAAAAGGGATTCATCTCATATTCAACACACTTCTCTCTTTCCGCACGGACGTTTGATATCTTGGCACCAACACAGTCTGGCTTAGTACGGGAGTACTTAGCCCAGAAAAACCTTAAGTTGACAGGGGTGCTCCATCCATGGTTTGGGGCAGACATTGGCTTCGGTGTCATCACCAGCAGGGGTTCTAAGTGGGTTGGAAAGCCGATTCTGGATTACCCAACCTCTGTTACTGGAGATGGAGAGCTTGCCCAAGTGTTTGGCATGTAAATCTGTGAGCCAGGGTTTAATATACACTGTGTAAGCATCAAAAACGGTTTATGTGTCTGTGCGGAAAGAGATCAGAGAGTTGAAGAAGGTGAAGGCCTTTTCGCGGACTCCTGTACCGCCGATATTCTGCCGTGTGGCCAGGGCGTACACGAACTGAAGAAAGCTCTCGCGTAGCTTCTCTGACCCAGGCCGATTGGTGAGGCGTGTAGCACCCTGCTGCGAAGACCAGGGACCTCACTGGACCCCGCCGGGGTTTACAGTAGAATTCGAATTTGGTTTCCGTCCTTGCGGGCAGAAATTGATCTGTGCACAGACATATATGGTCCCGTTTGCTGACAGGATACATACTGATCAAGTACATTCATCGATGACCTCCACAGTAAGGCCAGAATCGCTTCTTTACTGAGGTTTTCTTTTTGACCTATGTTGCATACTGTACAGTTTTGTGCACATGTCGCTTCCTCTCTCACAAACATTCTCAATGTTCGAGAAGCCGAAACCTGCTGTGATGGGTCTCCACAAACCTCTGGTCATGGCTATAGCAACTGGTTTGCGAACAAAAATGTGGGTCAGGATGGCGAACGACAGTGCGAGTGGCAACGCGTAATCAAGAGCTACTCCAAAGCATCCATAACCGGCTTTCACAGCATTCATTCTCGCACATCTGATCGTGGTCGCATGTACACAGTAAGAACGACTATGGGCCCAGCCTGTGTGGATCAAGTCCAAAAAGATGAAGTGTGTTGCCAAGAGGAAGCAACATATGATCAATACTATAGAGACTACACTTGCCATCGCTGTTTGTGGACAACATGGGTCTATTCCATGGACACAGTGTAAATGCAATTCCTGACTCCGGCTATGGGGGCCATCAAGCAGGTACCGTCAGGGCATTGTCGTGTGCTCTGTTGGCAGACGGATTCACAAACATCTGTGCGCGGATCAATTTATGCCCGCAGAGAAGGAAACCGATCTGTATCCGATTTAGGAGGCAAGGATATCAACGATGGTGGAGAACATGTAGATAATCATGCGAGCCCTGAATAGCTTAGCCGGGGCGTAATAAACTATGTATGTATCCGATTTGGACACGAAAGCCATGACCCAATGAGGAAGCCACGGTGTTCATCCGTTCCTGGCGCAAGCCATTTCTGGAGTGTTCAGTTCTGATCCCCGGTATCTTTTGCGAGGTCCGATTGCTCCCTACCGTCAAGACAAGCCCGTGCGCTCAGAGACTTGACAGAGTCTGATTGAACAAGCCATGCTTTTTGCACGTTGCTGCTATAGGTGTTTGTCGATTCACCTACGGGTATCTTGATGGTAGTCAGAAGCCAAAATCTGCACCATGGAAAAAAGCAGCATAAGCAGGCCCTCACCGTGGGTCTGTCTTCTAGGTCACTGTGGTCTTTCATGAAGGAGCACAAAGTCTGCATTTTCCGAGATACAGCTATGTGCGAATTCCATGTCCTGTTAGCACTGATTGCAATTCGGGCGCACAGGCCACAGGTACTTTACGGGACCTCAATATACAAGCGTAAGCCGAAACTGTCGACGCCGCCAGGCGAAGTTTGGATACTAGCTGGACCAAGAAAGGTTGTCTCATGTCTACTCAAGTAGCCTTATAAGCGGGGTTCCTGGTGGAGCATTGGCACAGTGTGGTCGGTGATAAGGTACGCTTAGGCTTGGCAAACATCCAAAGTTTTGTTGGCTCTATCCTGAGTCAGCTTTTCTCTCGCCCAAGAATATTCAGGCAACCGATCCCACTTCCAGCTTCTCATTCTCGCGATCTCACTTCAACCGTGCTATTTCCTAAAACCGTCGACTATAGCCTTCGCGCGTAGGCCTTAAGAGGACTATTATGCTAACGGCAAGCAGCGGTACAATCATCAAGCGAATACGCTAGGAGCAACGAAACCTATGCCTTCCCCAGTAGAATCAACATAACGAGAAAAAGTATATAATCCACCAGAAGCGCCCTTGTATCTTTTGCCCGCGCTTCTATAACAGTACAGCTGGATTCTTGCATAGGTTAGGAGAGAGCTGTTGTCGGAAATGCAGGCAATAGTTCTGGATTCAAGTTGCATCGTACGAGAAGATGGTATTGCCATTCAGGTCTTCAGGGCTGCATCGTGGACTGGAGAGCTCCGCTCAAGTAGCCTCGAAAATGTTTCTATAGCCGCCGTTTTCCGTACAAACGGTTACTGGCCTGGTGTCTGAGTTTGCTAGTGGTTGCTCACATCTGTACCCTTTTCAAGGAGAAGCCGTACGATCTCTTGACGGCCTCTATATGAGGCAGCGTAGAGAGCGTTGACGTACTCGCCGCCCTGTGCGTTGATATCTGCGCCTCTATCGAGTAGAAGCCGTACGATCTCTTGACGGCCTCTATATGAGGCAGCGTAGAGAGCGTTGCCGTACTCGCCGCCCTGTGCGTTGATATCTGCGCCTCTATCGAGTAGAAGCCGTACGATCTCTTGGTGGCCTCCATCAGAGGCAGCGTAGAGAGCGTTGCCGTACTCGCCGCCCTGTGCGTTGATATCTGCGCCTCTATCGAGGAGAAGCTGTACGATCTCTTGGTGGCCGTCAGAAGAGGCAGTCTGGAGAGCGTTGCCATAGAAGCCGCCCTGTGCGTTGACGTCTGCGCCTTTGTCGACAAGAAGCTGTACGATCTCTTGGTGGCCGTCAGAAGAGGCAGTCTGGAGAGCGTTGCCATAGAAGCCGCCCTGTGCGTTGACGTCTGCGCCTTTGTCGACAAGAAGCTGTACGATCTCTTGGTGGCCTCTACATGAGGCGGCGTAGAGAGCGTTGCCGTACTCGCCGCCCTGTGCGTTGATATCTGCGCCTCTATCGAGTAGAAGCTGTACAATCTCTTGACGGCCTCTATATGAGGCAGCCTGAAGAGCGTTGCCGTACTTGCCGCCCTGTGCGTTGATATCTGTGCCTCTATCGAGGAGAAGCTGTACGATCTCTTGATGGCCTCCTTCAGAGGCAGCATAGAGAGCGTTGCCATAGAAGCCGCCCTGTGCCTTGACGTCTGCGCCTTTGTCGACAAGAAGCTGTACGATCTCTTGGTGGCGTCTATATGAGGCGGCGTAGAGAGCGTTGCCGTACTCGCCGCCCTGTGCGTTGATATCTGCGCCTCTATCGAGTAGAAGCTGTACAATCTCTTGACGGCCTCTATATGAGGCAGCCTGAAGAGCGTTGCCGTACTTGCCGCCCTGTGCGTTGATATCTGCGCCTCTATCGAGTAGAAGCTGTACGATCTCTTGACGGCCTCTATATGAGGCAGCCTGAAGAGCGTTGCCATAGAAGCCGCCCTGTGCGTTGACGTCTGCGCCTTTGTCGAGCAGAAGCCGTACGATCTCTTGGTAGCCTCCAGAGGAGGCAGCGTAGAGAGCGTTGCCGTACTCGCCGCCCTGTGCGTTGATATCTGCGCCTCTATCGAGGAGAAGCTGTACGATCTCTTGGTGGCCTCCATCAGAGGCAGCGTAGAGAGCGTTGCCATAGACGCCGCCCTGTGCGTTGACGTCTGCGCCATTGTCGAGTAGAAGCTGTACGATCTCTTGATGGCCTCCTTCAGAGGCAGCATAGAGAGCGTTGCCGTACTCGCCGCCCTGTGCGTTGATATCTGCGCCTCTATCGAGTAGAAGCTGTACGATCTCTTGATGGCCTCCTTCAGAGGCAGCACAGAGAGCGTTGCCGAAGTGGCCGCCCTGCGCGTTGGCGTCTGCACCTTTCTTGAGTAGAAGCCGCACGATCTCTTGGTGGCCTCCAGAAGAGGCAGCGTAGAGAGCGTTGCCGTAGTGGCCACCCTGTGCGTTGACGTCTGCGCCTTTGTCGACAAGAAGCTGTACGATCTCTTGGTGGCCTCCATCAGAGGCAGCCTGGAGAGCGTTGCCGTAGACGCCGCCCTGCGCGTTGACGTCTGCGCCTTTGTCGAGGAGAAGCTGTACGATCTCTTGGTGGCCATCAGAAGAGGCAGCGTAGAGAGCGTTGCCGTAGAAGCCGCCCTGTGCGTTGATATCTGCGCCTCTATCGAGTAGAAACTGTACGATCTCTTGATGGCCTCCTTCAGAGGCAGCACAGAGAGCGTTGCCGTATTGGCCACCCTGTGCGTTGACGTCTGCGCCATTGTCAATGAAGAACCTAGATACCCTTGAGAGTCCACCGAGGCAAGTATAATACAGGCATCCTGCTTTAGGTAACCCAGGCTCATCTTCCCAAGGTCTATCGGGCTGATAAAGGTAGCCCCATCGTGTGAAAGTGGTTTCTTCTTGGAAAAAGGTTGCTATATCGTCAAAAGTCTCCTGGGACGATTCCGCCAACTGGGCATGTATCAGTGCTACCTCTGCAGCATACCGTGCCAGAGGGAATGTCGATCTCATGGTCTGGAATTCGCAGTCAATGCTTTCGATGTATGTGAAGCAAGTCGTCGCGATTGCCCTACTGGCCATTTCGAGGTTGAATTGGCTTCGTTCCACCAAGTACTCCTTGACTGAAAAGTGGGCAAGCTGTATTTCTCTTACTATTACCTCGTCTCGCTCGACCTCAGCGATTGATACCAAACTGGGACAGTAACATAATATGTCGTCGTCACGAAGTAGTCTGCGTTCGGCGTTAAACTCTCGTTGGCTTTTCTCTATCAGCGTGGCAATCACGTCCACAGCTTCGGATACTGTTAAAGGTCTTTTAGCATGGACGAGAAACTGTAACAGCCGAAACGCATCGTCCTTGAGCTCCGGCGCTATACTCTGAAGCATGCGCTGATACGTTTCGTCGAGATCCCGGGGCAAATTGCGTAAAGCTTCTCTGATGGCCTGAGGATGGAGGCATTGGGCAAGGCTGTCTAGCTGACACGCCGCCCATCGAAACCTAAATTAAATGTCAGAGCTTCATAGCATATCAAGGTATCCTTGCACACCTACATCCCATCCGCTCCGTCTCCAACCTGGCTGCGTATTTGATTCAAGAGATCGTGAGGTATTTTTTTCTCCTTGAAGTCAGGCCGCTGATGAAGCTCGTGGCCGACATAGGAGCGTATATCGGCGTTAACAGCCTCTTTGCTCAGCAGCTTGCAGTTATCTTCGCCGAAAAGCCGAGGAATCTCGCGTTGAAATTCTGCTTCGGGCCGCCCAGTCACGACGAGCTTGGTCTTCTTCGTGTTCGAGCTACTGGAAAGTCGTCGAACCCAGGAAAGGAGCTTGTCTCTCGTCGTGCATTCATCTAGAGCGTCTAGAACGACGGTGATGCGGAGGGAGCTCTGTAGCATCGACTCGACACAGGCGGAAAGAGCGTTGACGTCTGGCTGTCGGCGGCCATCATCGCTAGAGGTGAATAGTCTGTCGAGTACTTTTGTGGCCTCTATTTCCGTGCGATACAATTGAAACGCCAATGAGCGTAGTAAGTCATCCAGTGATTGCTTCCTCGTGTCGTTAAAATCGAAGAAAAATCTTAGCGTAGGGTGCGCTCCCGTTTTCTCAAGGTGATCGAGAATTGTCGTGCTCAGCACTGTTTTACCACACCCTGCAAGACCATAGAGCCATAGACATTGGCGTTCTCCAGCCTCCCACTCCCGAAATGCGGCACTTTCCAGCAGCCAAGTTCCAGTGCCGGCATGCCGGCGTTCTCTCGCCCTCGTCGCGTTGGTCGACGGATCTGCAGGTGATAGCCAGCGATGAACCTTCTCAACATGCTTGTCGTTTCTAGAGGCTATCACAGCGGTCTTCGTTCCAATCACATCTTCGTGTACAGAGCTCAGATCTTTTTGGACTACCTCGAGTTAGAATGCTAATCAAACTCGGATTGCCATACTAACCCCGGTCTAACACCTCCCCGATTGGCTTTTCAGCCTCGATCTTGTTCGGCGGAATTTGACGCAAAAGGTCCGTCGCGTAAGCAGCCGCCGTCATCGCCGCGAACCCTTGCCATTCCTTGTTCTTGTGTGAATCAGAATAGTCACAGATCCCACGGACCACCAGGCATGGGAAGTGGTTCATAAGACCAGCCGCCTCCATCTCAAAGCATAGGACGCCCTTCTCTCTTGCCATGGTATCCCTGATCTTGGCATTTTTCATCAGTTGATTGGAACTAGCAATCAATCCATAGTGGATGGCGGGATTGTCGTCAAGATCGTTTCGTTCAGTCCGATGCACGAGGTGAGCTGGAACATCGCCGCACGCGCTATCGCATCCGTCCGCTCCATTCGGATGAAGGACGTCGGATCGATAGAGCCTATCGCTTTGCGAAGAGGGCCGCGCGTATGTCTTTCGCAGGCGGGGCCACCTTGCTAGTGCTTTCTCGATGTGCTCATTGAGCTGATGTCCCTTTCTCTTGTACCGACTCTTGAGTGCGCTGACGGCTGTTCGCAACACTGTCGGTGGTTGGTTCAAGAAGTCGGTATGCTCGAAAGGAATGTCCCGATTCTGAATAGCCTTTCCAAAGTCGTACTGGAAGACGCCGCCTTTGCCTCCGTCCCGACTACTAACGACGATATCCCCAAGCCGGACGTCATGCTTCGGACTAGGCGCGCCCCCGCCGATGCCGATCAGGAGTCCAATGCGCACATTGGGGAAGCTGTGCAGCATGTCCCGCGCCACGGCAGCAGCAGCATTTGTGCCGTACTCTCCATCAGGCAGTACAGCAATCACTACACAGTGAGAACCGATTCGACCCAGAGCATAGTTGTTATTGTCGTTTTGTGCGACCGGGGGCTGTTCTTCGTCTTCGTCGTCAAGGAAGGCCTGTGCCGCATCGAACTCAGTAGGGATTGCGCATATCCAGCCGACCGTATACTTCGCGACGTCTGCCATGACTGTTGATTACTGTACCGCGTAGATGAGAATGAAGCTCCATCCGTTGCTAGGGTTCCAGTGGCCATTGAAGAGGGGATAACTATGCAGATTCGATCGAGCATAAAAGGTGATAATAACAAAACGCGGAGCAAGTTGGAAGGGGAGACGTCGGGCTGATTCGCTGTCTCCCTCCCTGCGCATGTAAGATCAGGCTCTGGACGTAACTTGATTTTAGCGTCTTCATGCAGCAATACGCAGCTGGATGCAGCTGGCTGTGTCAGCTGTGAAGTTGATTGGGGACGAAGATTGGCTGCATCTCAGCCATGCTTGACGGATAATGGAGGGGGAAGAAGATCTGGGATTAGGGGAGAACCAGTGGTGGGATTTCCCCTCTTTCCAAATGCCCTTGTTGAAAGTCATGTAAAGATGGAAATTGGATGCAGTGAAGATGAAGTACATCAGTTGGCTACGAAAGGGCTACGAAATGAGAATCTGGCCAGCCGGGTCGCGTCAGGCTGTGGTTCGCATTCAGTGACCCTCCCTGCTTTCCAGCCCAGTAGGCCGGCTCACTTTAGATGATTTTCTGCCTTGCGGGACAGACTAGGAACTCGTCCAGAATGTTCCATCCTTGCTATGGGCCCCACCTAATAGTCAATCCAAACTAATGCAACACTGCCACCCTCATTTAAAGTGGCTATGGCCCGCCATCGGGCGCTTGCCACGTTTCAGTTCCCTCTGTGCCTTTTTCCCCCGAGCCAATTACTGCGACCATGACTGGAGATGACTGGCTGTATGAGATCAGCAGCGATGATGAAAATGATCATCGGGGAGGCTCAGACATCTCCGACTCTGACGGGGAATTGGATCACGGCACTTCCCCGCACAGTCAGCTTCCACCTGTTCCTGGGGCGTTGCCATTCTTGGACTACCACAGATGGGCCTCAGGCCAGTCATACGATGAACAGCCCCCGCGTTGGTTGCTTTATACAATGCAATGGAAATTGACCTTGAACAGTAGGAAGGCGGTGGAACAAACCGAGCAGAACCTTGTTATAGCCCCGAGCGACTTTTGGAAAGAGGTGCTCTCGTCTAAAGTCGACGGGATTGTTGCCTCGAAAAAGAAATCTTACGAGACCAGCGCGACGACAATCGTCATGTCGGTTCCCAATGATCGATCCGAAGACAAGATCACAAAGCATTTTCAAGGGCAACAGATTGATTGGCCCGTTGTGGAGAGGCAACTACAAGGATGGAGCCAGCTTCTCCGCGCTGGCAAGCGTTTGAAGGTTTATGTGCAGCTGGACTATGTGGAGAGTCTGTCCACGGGCCGGCCCGCTGGACGAGGCGCTACCGCGATGGGCCTTGCAGAGCGGAGTGCACGGATGGATGCCGAGCAGGAGGCTGCTGGCGAGGTTGACCCGTGGAGGCGGGTCTATCAGCTCATGAGATGCCCGGGTGCCCCGTGCGACAACGGACAGTGGTGCTGGCAGGATCGCGCCCGAAAGATGCACCACAAACTGCTTGATCATCACATGAGAGATCTTGTCCGGTGGGTACAGCAAGGCCATAGCTTGGATACCCATGACGATGTCCCAGAGGAGATCCGGGCGCAACTGTATGCCCAGGAACAACAGGGTCGCAAGCGCAAGCGGCAGGATTCGGGTTCAAACTCTGCTAGTCATGTCCCCGTGATCATCCACAACCATATTCCAGACTATGTGGCAGCGTCGGACAGAGCGTCACCAGATCTCGGCAGCCCAGTCAGCCCGCCTCCCCGTCCACTTCCCCTCTGCGTGACTGGGCTGAGGGACGACGCTGTCGAGGCATACTGCAAATGGCATTGCTCCAAAGTAAGAAGCCCTACCCAGAAACGATACTTCGAGCTTGCATACAACCTGACGCTCGAGAGGGGACTGGATCTCGAGCTGGTTCATGAGGATAACGATGCTCAGTTCTTCATTGAGCAGGGCGTGCTGGAAGGTGTGGCTCGCCGATGGGTGCGGGATATTCAGGTCTATCTCGAGCATGAACACAGCATCGTAGTAGCATGATATTCTTATCTAGTTGATTGCTTTAGTCCAGCGGCTCGTCAATGGAGATCGAACAGTTGTAGAAATGGCCCCTGGCACTTTTCTTTCGCCGGCCGACAATCGTCACACATTCCTCCAGAAACGATCGGAAATCAGCCCGTATGAATCCTTGATGTTCGTTCCAGACCTGTCGGATGAAGTTCTTCAACTCGCCAAAGTAATGCTCAATAGGAATGATGTCTGGCGAATAGGGTGCCGAGTACAGCAGCACTACTCCCGCTGCCGCGCACATGTCCCGTATGCGGTCCGAGTGATGGAAAGAGGCATTGTCCATGATCAACACAGACCGGGGCTCGGGCCAGCGACCACAATGTAGTAGGAGTATCTCGATAAAACTCTCGAAAACTTTCGCATCAGTCGATCCCTCATATACCCGGAAGTGTATCACCCCATCCTGAGTATACGCCGGCAGGATCTGGTACCTCCGACCGCGGTGAAATCGCTTGATTTGACGTGGCCGCTTCCCTCGAGGAGCCCAGCCTCGACGGCGTATACCGATGCTCTTATCTATGCCGGATTCGTCCACAAACACCAACTGCTCGGATCGGTACTGCGAGATCTGGTGCATGAATTCGTCTCGCAGGTCTAGGTTACGCTCTTGGGCGACATTCTGTGTGGCTTTCTGGGACCATTTATCCTTCCTCAAGGTCCTGCTAATGCTGAAGCGCGACACGTCGGCTTCGTAGTATTTTCGAAGAAAGGCAGCCATCTGATTCAGGGTCAGACATGGGTCAACAGCGAGGTTGCCGCGCAGGGCGCTCAGCATAGGAGGCGTGATCGACTTGGGGCGGCCAGGAGTATTTGTCGGAGTCTCTGTGGTTCCAAAGGTGCGCAGTTTCGAGCGGATTCGGCGTACAGTTCGTGGATGGCAACCGACCAGATCGGCTATGCTATCATCAGTGGCGGTCGTCTCACCCAGCAACTTACTGTAGATAATGTTTCGAAGAAGATCACGCGAAAGACGAGCAAGATGAGGCGCCATGATGGCAAAGCCCGTTGCTGAGCCTGCTGACTTTTCTGGATTTGTTGGCGGCAAGTTGAAAGATCATTCTGGTCACACATGGTAGTGATGACTCGATGGAGAGGCCACGGTGTTCATCCGTTCCTGGCGTAAGCCATTTCTGGAGTAATCAATCCAGAGCCCTTGCTAGTAATATGTGCGAGGCGGCCAGGACTCGCACTGTGAAAGGCGTCCGTGCGCTCAGAGAATCAAAAGAGTTTAATCCAACAGGACATGCTTTTTGCACGTAGCTGTACATAGTCCACAGAAGAATGACCTCACCATTTTCTGAATCTTGCAGCCAAGAGCTTCCGTTAGCATTGGTTGCCTCAAGGGGAGTCTAGTTTTGCCGAATAGCCTTTTTGGATTCAGTACCTGGCCATGGCCATTGTGGCCATTAAGCGTGAAACGGCCATCTGTCTTGTGGATTCTGCTAAGCCGACGCCCTTCATCCAATGGTTGCTAGATGCACTTCAACTTGATTAGATGGCGAACAGTACAGCACTGGACCATGTACAGTAAGCGTCAAGAATTCGATGTCCTTGTGGAAAGAGATGCAAGAATCGTCGACAGGATGAAGCCCTTCTCGTTGATTGCTGTAATATGTAGTACAGAAGAGTCGCCGGGTGCCCGCTGACGAAAACGGAGGCTGGGGACAAAACATCGCTACTGACACGGATGGCGCAAGAATAACGGTCGGCACTGTGCGAAGCACCCACGAAACGTGGTCGCGACTATCGTGACCGCTAGACACTGCGTGCAGGTCAGGGCAATCTTTTCGGTAGCTTGAGGAGTGACCGCCAACGCGTGCATCTTGACGCACACGGCATGATAGGCTGTGGTGAAGTTTCGTACGATACGTGGCGCCGACCGAAACACGGGCACGTCTGAATTTATCGATAGGGTCCTATCAGCAACGCGCTCCAAACTTCGCTTGCTGGATAATCGTGTAGCAGCAGCGCGCAGATCCTGCATACCTGCCGGCAGAAGGTGATGCCGCCGTCCACCCTCAGCAGCGGGAACGCAAGCGAAAGAAATCGAGTAGCTGGGAGAATCACAACCTATGTCTAGGCCGCAGAAGAATTCCACCACAAGGCGCGTACCAACCGAGCGGACGACGTGAGCACGG
>NW_026850011.1:0-17874 GCF_030869225.1 Colletotrichum abscissum | reverse complement strand
TTTCTGGGGCGATGAGCAGCCAGCCAGGAGATGAGGTTCTGGGACGCGTCGAGATTTCATTTGAAGACGGAGACACTGAATCAGTGAATGGAGCGTAACTGAAGTGACCGGTCAGCTAAGACCTCAGGGAACGCGTCGAGATTTCCCAGTTAGGCAGGGTGGGGGGGCCACTGGCTGTACACGGACGGCGGTATCTCGACGCCGTCTGACGGCAAATCCTTGAGTCAGGGGTGGTCTAATGAGAAAATTCAGAAGGAGCTCTCTTTTACACACACCCCTGACCGAAAAGCGGCTTCTGGGTCATGGTGAGCTCCCAAAGGAGATTTGTGGATATGAGCTGGATATCGGTGTTCCAGTGCTCCATTTAGATACTGTCTAATAAAAGTGTTCTCACTTCCGAGGCGTTGCTAGCCAGCCATAATGTCTCCAGACACTTTGCATTCTTTCGGCATCGCGAGTATATGGTTTTTTTTCCTATGTCGCCCCGCATGGAGCGCCGTTCTCTGCACTTAACGTCGATGCACCCATTGTAACCTTACGACAGTTACAATAACAGCCATCTCCCAGTCTATTTGGTGATTTGAGCTCCCGTTTAGTTGCCTCAGGGCCTGAAAGTAGTGACAGGTCGAAAGAGTAGACATCGGGTGCTTCAGACAATCTGTAAAGGTGAGTTGTTCCATTGACAGCAAACGTCTTGTTGTTACGATGACAGATTGACCACCATAAGATAGATCCGATCATCCTGATGCATCATCTTCTTAGTTAGTCTAATTGTCCGCCGGAAGTCGAGCTCCTGTCCCGTCCCCACGGACCGAACCGCCTCATACGACCTCGCAAGACGCCAGAAAGTCCCCGGCTATAGGGCTAACAAAACCCGAACATTGGCCGCATGAGAGATGGTAGGAGAGCACAGAAGGCTTGGGAATTGTAATCCGCCCTCCTGCCGCTAGGACGGTGTAGAACACCACCTACCTTACTACAGGGAATATCACCGGGCCGATTTCGCGGTCATCAAACTTGGATTTACTGTCACAAGACTAGGTAGTTCATAGGTACCTCATAGGTACCTTACTCATACCTCAATCTCTTAGAAGTCAGCTCGTATCGGAAGAGTCGAAACAGATAATGAAACCTCATTCGCCAACTGACCTGTCATCACCCTGTTGCCGATTAAGGTATCCACTAGAAGATGTTTCACGGACGACTCGTAATGCTCTTCTTTTTCAGCAATGTGGGGAAACAGTCACTATCTCGTTGTAGTTCAACTTTTCAAAGCATCAGCAGAGCCTCGAGAAGCTGACAGGATGACTACAGAAACACAACCGGCTTGCCAAAGGCCGCCATCCTACATCGGAGAAACGGGGTCAAGTAAGATGAATACCGGGGGCAACTATTGGAGCGGCTGTGCACGCAAAAGATCGAGTGTCCCTCAACGGGTCAAATGGGTAAGCCTGATAATAGGGACGCCCGGCTAGGTAGATTGAAAGAGACCTCACGTATTGAGATGGAGTAGGTGTGCAAGGGTAGCCAGACTGAGCCTAAATGCCGAAATAAAACGTACCTTGTCAAGCCATGGAGGCTATTCTGTATAGATCCGAAGCAGAACGGCTTGCCTGCCCGTCTACTGATGGCCATAACGCGTCCGCTGATAATCTGCACACAGCGGAGCTCTGACTACCTATACGTTAAGATGGCCAAAAGAATGGACGAGGTCACAGAGGGATTCTTAGTCGGCCATGAGAGAGACCATGGCGTGAGGCACAGATTGGATTCTTCGTATCCTTCTTCTCAGGCTTTCGCATCCCTCTTCAGCTCTCAATACTAGGAACGAGATGACGACCATCGCACGCATGGACTTGGTCTCAAATAGTTTTATGTGTATGCTACCCTGCGTCCGCACGCTTGCCTATCTTCAGCCAGCTACAGGAGCAGTGGCTCCCTCTAAGATATACGTCCAAGACCTCAGAGTCGCCCATACGATATCTTCCGCCCCTTCGCCGGGGGATCCTATGCAATGGTGCCCGCGGTGTGATGCAGCGTCCTTGGCTGCGGACATGCAAATGGCCAAGAGCCCTCAACTCGGGTGAGTTTCGGCTCAAGGTCTTGGTGCAATGGTTTTCATGTCAAGCTCATTGACGCGGCTTGTCGCGGCGTGTGGCCAACTTGCGTCCGTTGACGTTGGCCGATCATGCCCGTGTATGAGCACGAGCGCGATTTGCTGCGTGGACAACCGTGATCAACTTCGTCATCTGCGCAAGGATCCCCGAACGATCATGGCCAAGTCTACATTCATCTCAATATCTCCAATTGTGTTGGATCCGTAGCCGCGTCCTTGTCACCGCGGTCAAGTGCAGACGAGAGCTGACATACAACTCAATGCACTGGCACATCTCATTCACTTTGACGCCTCGTTCCCTGTTCAGCCATTCCTTGCAGACTCTGCTTCCGACATGTGCGAGGCAACTGTTAAACACGCATCGCCTTGAAACCCCCACGTTGTGAATGGGACCTTCTGTACTGTACTTCAACTTCCATCCTAGGACAAGGATCGCGCAATGCTTCATCAACGCCACCAGCGCGTTTCATCCTGTGGTAATCGACGTTTGTGGCGGAACGAGATATCGCTGAAAGGTGGGCCAGTATACCGTCTGTACCCATCGCGCTAGGTATTGCAATGCGCACACGACGGAGTAGACACCGATGGCTTCCTCGGTTGTGCCCAACTCTTGTTTCATCCAGAGTATCTACCAAAAGTAAGCTTATATGCTTCCAACACGAAGAGAGGTGCAGACCGTTTCGGTGCCATTGCGAGTGCTGGCTACGAAATACCACTTGTGCCCCTCGACGATTACGCCGGGTAAGAACTCTGGCAAAGGCTGAGGGGGTTCGTTCTGCTTGGCAAGCCGTTCGAGGACCTCCCACTGAGCCTCAAACCAGATCAGAAGTTGTGTTTTGGCATCAATGAGTCCTTCGTCATGACCCTTGGTCTCGATGCTCAGTCCAATGGGTCTACGGCGCAAGGGCTGGTAGCTGGTATGATTGATTGATTGACTGGACAGATCATCCCGATACTGGAGTTCCTGGATCGCGCTCGCAAACGGCGCCTCGGGGTTGATGAGCATGCAATAGTCGACCTTGCGGGAGGATCCTCTGGTGTCAACATAGCAATCGATGATCTTAGCGGTCGGACTGTTCTGACTTAGTTGATGCACACAAGGCCTCTTGTGTTTGGCAGAAGACAACTCACCATGGTATGTATGACACTTTCCCCTCAGACCCTCGAGCTAGCAATGGCACCGCCAGTTGCAACACCTCGCCGTGCACGACTTGGTTCCACGAAGCTTCGCAGTAGCCCTCATCGGAACAAAACCTGGCATTCTCCAATATGCTCATGACCTGCGCAACAGACGGCGACTCGCCGATGTCGTCTCGGGCCGGGGCGTCATCGTAGTACCACCTCTCGATTGTTTGTCTCCTAAGCAACGAATCCGCGGCAGCGTCGATCTCGGCCTGGCTCGCAGAAGCAGTCAGCAATGGACAAAAAATCAGTCTTTTGGGAAAGGGTCGCCGGTGGATAAGCTCACTTTCTTCCTCATAGATATCACGTTGGCGCCCTTGTTGAACCTCGCCAGTTTCCCCCACATCTCGTGCAATGAACAGGGAACGCTCTCTTCGTTGGGCCAATACTGACGAACCGTGATGGGCGCCGTCTTGTACTGCCTGTAGGCCAGGTGCTTCTTGGGCGAGGCACGCGACGAGCTGGCGCCGCTTCGGGTGGAAGATGCTCGGGTGAGGCGGCCGGGTCGAGGGTCTGAGCGGTGAGACTTGACAGGGCGAGGCGTCAATTCTTGTAGGTCGATGACCGATCCATCTGATGACGTCGAAGAAGCGCTCGCTCGCTGCCTTTTTATCGGCGACGCCATCTTGTCGGACGAAGTTGGTGTCAAAGGGAGGCCACGTTTGCGACCATGAGATGCGCGATTGCATGTGAGGGTATTGTGGATGATCGGTTTGGGGGAGATGTCGGAAATGATGCGATGATGGTCGGTGTTGAAGTGAACGCCAGCATGGATAGCAGGACCAGTCTGAGAGGCCGCGACAGGAGCGGCGAGATCGTTGGGGTTATCGGGGTCGTCGTTCGCGACGACGTCGGCAAGCCAGGTCTTGATACTTTCCTCGCATCTACTGCATCCAGATGGAAGGGCCATCATTTATGGTGTCGAACTGGACAAGCAACATCGCATAGGACGCGGAGTGATGGAAGTGGAGTGGAGCGGAGTAAAGGTTGAGTGGTCATCGGGATGGGAAAAGTGGCAGTTGTTTCCTCGCCTCGTCGTAAGATAGTGACTAATAGTGGTTGCGAGGGGTAACTGGCAGCCGCTGGAGCGCATCAGTGTTGAAGCTCACAGAGGTGCCTCATCACGTGCTACCAAACTCTGCCGATGTGCTGTCGCTGGCGTTTAACGCGCTACTCCGTGCTGCGATAGAGAGATATGCGTCAGGGTATGCGCGGCTCTCAAGGTCGGTAAGGAAAAAGCGGGAAGTGTTAGATAAACGATATCGATTTAATGCAATGCCAATGGGGTCCATTGATCAAAAAGTGCTTGTTGTGCTTGATTGAGGGATTCCGTCCCATCCCGGTCCGAGCGGGGTTCCGTCTTATATTTACCCATCATCACCGGTTCTTGCATATTATTCAACGCATTTCTAGCATCCCTTTACCCAGACACAGTCGTCAATCCAGCAGATCTTCAGTATGGTCAACAGTGGCATAGTGAATGGGGATAAGCCTGTTGGATTGACGACTGTGTCTGATTACAGGGATATTAGAACTGTATTGAATAATATGCACGAACCGGTGATGATGGGCAAATACTCAATCAAGCACAAGAATCACCTTTTGATTAATGACCTCATTGGTGTTGCATAAAATCAAAATCTTTTGTCTAGCAGCTCTTGCATATTATAGTTATGCGGATAACCAAGTTTCAGCTGCCTTTCATCCGGACACAGGCGCCGATTTGTCATTTTGGCCTTGTTCTGCTTCTTGTTTGAGGTTAGAAAGATGTGTCAAGAAGAAGAATAACAACAACACCTTGCTTGCTTAGTACATAGGAATAGACCAATATGCACATTTTTGCTGGCTGCCAAGCTGTCGCCTGACAGTTAGCCTCGAGCCTAGAGGACGCTACCCAAGATCTCAGAGTCCCCATAGGGCCATCCTTCTCGCTTTTACAGGTTACATGATTATGTCAGCAATAGAAATGATATGTGCGTGTTGTTGTTGCCCCGCCAATGCTCGCCGGTCTACAACGTCAGCCAAACCTGACATGTTGCGTTCATTGTCTCCTCAACTTCATTCCACGATTTAATCCAGGTAATCATTCCGCGATCACTTCGCTGCTTGCTAAGCCGCCTTGCCCATGTCATCAGCTTGCCGTTCTACGATCCACCTTGGGTGCCGGAACCACATTGTGTCCGCCTGGCTTGAAGACGTCGTCGCAGCTATTTCGCCATCAGAGATAACGTCGCCACTGATCAATCTTCAACCTCAACCCGAATACCACCTACCTTCCCCGCCACTCTCTAGAAAAGTCTCGACAGCGTATGAAACACGCCAAATTCGTCAGACTCGACGCCCTAAGTGCAAGCGCTGTGCTGAGCTTGTTGGGCGAAACACATCCACTGCCATGGATACCGAACACACAACGCCGACTAAAAGGAGGTCCAAACGAACGGCAGCGAGGCGGAAGCCAGACAATGAAGCTATCGAGACATATGCGAAGTCTCCTCCGAGCGATGTGAGCGAGAACGTAACGAGCGACGAGAACGATCTTAATCTCGATGTCGAAGCCTGCCGCGGTTCCCCAACACCCCGACCGAGAGCGCGCGTTGGTAGAAAAGGGCTCAACACGCGCGACCATGTCGACACTATCCACGATGATTCAGCCATCTCCAACACGCGATCCATATCTGAATCCTTGCCTCTGCGGTCATCCTCTTCTACGTATGCCCTCGCCATCGGTGCCGGTGTCCCGGAGCTCCCTCACCCTGCCGATGTCTCGAGCACCAGGTCACGAAGCCCCATCAAGGCAATGGCAGACCTAGGGTTTGCGCAACGGCCCGTCAAGGTTGTGCCACTCGACAAACCTGAACAGGTCCCGAGCGACATTAGACCTCTTTTCGACGCTATCCGAGGCTTCAGATCTGATATTAGTATTGTGCCGTCAGCAGTGGAAGAGCAATTCAACGCCAAGGTTTCGGCAATTACACCATTCGATCCACCAACCGAGGCGAAGAACATATGCCCGACGCCTACATCGCGGTCACGCCTCCAGCTGCAATTTGAACTTGAGGTTCTCGGCCAAGTCGTGCAGGAGACGAGCAAAGCCTTGGCAAATGACCGCGGCGAGGCTCACTGGAACGAGCGTGTCCATGCGCCATTGCTCATTGCTGCCGTAGAGCGTGACCGGCAGAATACCGAGGCTGAGGGTCGCGTGAGTATATTCAACTCGACGCAGGCTTGCATTGCCGCGAGCTGCATCCCTAGGCATGCCCACGGACTGAACTTCCAGGCTAAAATGGTGGACTACTGCATGGCCATCTCCAGCCCGCAGATCGAACAGGCAGCCCGTGACGCCGTTTCCACTCAAGACCAACGCCGCTTAAGGCTGCGTCGCGTCCATGGCATGGGCAGCAGTGCCAGTAGCGCCAGTGCCAGTAGTGCTAGCAGCGCGTCAAAATCAAACGCCAGCAGCTCAAGAAAGGACAAGCAATCGCCTCCTCCTCAGTCGATCAACCACACCGAATACGACCCTTTCCGTCTACAGCCCATCACCGTCAGTATTGAGACTAAGAAACCCGGTGGCGACGAGGATATGGCCAGGGCGCAGCTTGGCGTCTGGGTTTCGGCCCACTTCCTGCGCCTACACGAACTCATAGGACTGAAGCGTCTCGACGTGACTCTCCCGCTTCTCCAAGTCACCGGCAGCACATGGCAGATTCTGTTTGCCACAGAAACAGAGCATGAGATTGTGAGTCTGGATCACTCGGTATTTATTCTTAGTGATCTACAGCTAATCCGCATCAGCGTATCTTACAGTCTTTCCGTCTATCCGGAACGGATACTCTTCTGGGTTGCTATCGCGTCACAGCACTGCTGAGGGAGCTTAGGAAATGGAGCGAAACGACTTTCCACGACTGGTTCTTAGCTGCCTTATCAGACGCTCAAGACGGCTAATGCTAGCCGTTGGACCGGTCTAGCCCATAGGAAGCTAAATCGAAGCGACTTGAGAACGCGGAGTCCAAAGGACCGTTGCAGCGTGAAGTCGGGAGAGACTCAGTTGACTATGCCTAACCTAGTGAACACGATCAATTGTAGTAGAATTGGTAGAAAATGCCTGGCAGTAATTGTTTGCGTCGACAGCCTACTCAAGTATTCGCCGTCGGAACGCGTCGAGATACGGCCGTCCGTGTACAATCATTGGCCCGACCCCCCGTCGCCCCACTCCATGTCCACCCCTGCCCTTCCGGGAAATCTCGACGCGTTCCCTGGGGCCCCTGCTTGGCCGATAACATCAGTCACGCCCTACTTACTACTTCAGTATCTCTATCTTTTAATGAAATCTCACCGCGTTCCGAAAGCTGGCCACGGTGCCTACCTAATATCATATACTTCAATATAACCGCCTTGTTCTTTCAGTCGTTACACGTAGTAGTAACTAAAAGATCAATTAGTATAATACAAAACTTACCTAGCCACGGTGGCCACCTACTTACGTACTTGCCGTCGGAACGAATCTCGACGCGTTTCAAACCCTCTTATCTCCTGTCTAACTGCTTGCTTATTACCATACGAAAGAGAAACTAAGTTCCTTAGCGGCTTATGCCATGAGCAAGCTGTTTTTTATCTTTGTAACGAATTGAGAATAGGAATCATATTCTAGTCGTACACGGCCATATGGCGCTCCCGTCTCCCCCTCCGTCCCAGCCTACAACGCCGCATGGCTTGACGGATAGGCAAAGCCGGCGCCTAGAAGCCCTGCAACTGCACTTGAACGAGCCTGAACCGGTTCTCATCTGCCGACCTTGCGGCTACGCCTTGAAGCCGTTCGGGGAGCGGGTTAGCCGTCACCTGGCCGAGAAGCACAACATATGCAAGTCCCAGCGCCGCGGGCTAAGCGCCCTGGTGAAGACTCTCGACCTGGGCGATCCGAACGACGTCGCCCCACGGCCCGATGGCCTGCCGGCGCACAAATCCCTGACAGTCACCCGCGGCCATGCTTGTCGTCACTGTAGCTATCGGACGGCCAGCGACGACCTGATCTGCCGCCATATTTCGAAGACACACGGCATCAAGGACTCGCGGAAGGCGGACGGCTGGCAACGTGACCATATCTACAGCGGTATCCTACTCCAGAGCTGGTCGCAGAATGGTACGCGGGGCTTTTGGATAGCACAGCCGCGAACGTCGGAGTTGCCGCCACTCGGCAATGATATGGGTGCTCTCGGTGCTGGCGATCCATCACCGCAGGCCGCGCCCACCGCCCAACAGCAGGCCCTGCTCGCCGCGGCGCATCATGCCGAACGAACTTACCTGGCCAGCAGTCCCTGTGTCACTACCGCCGCTACAGGCCAGGTCGACGTGGCTTTCCAGACAGGCTGGATGCGTCGCACCGGCTGGGATCTCATGTTTGACGGTGCCCGCCGCGACTTGCTCGTTAAGATGTCGCAGCTGCCGGCTCTTGTTCGGGATCGCTGGGAGGCCGAGCACGATATGCCCCATGCGAGCTCTCGAGAGGATGAGGCTAGACTGCAGTCTATCATGTCGGCCGTGGATGGCGTTTTTGACCGTTGCGAGGACACAATACGCCACACCGATGTCTCCATGCGTTGCTGGCTCCGGAGCTCGGAGTCCTACCGCCCTTACAAGGCGCCGTTCGAGCTGGTCGGCCGGCGCTCGTCCACTTATAAATACCGCCGATCGGTAAAACGACTTCTGTGCTTCTGCATTCGATTATGGCGCCTTCCACTGGGAACGCGGCTGTCGCACTGCCAGAGATCACTCACCATCGCTCAGTCGCACGCGCTTGAGACGTTCTGGTCGGATGGCATCTGGAATACATTACGCCGGGATGACGCCCCCGTTGTCAGCCATATCGATTTCGACGCCGCCCCAGCTGACGAAGATACAACAGATGCGGACAGTCAAAGTGTTTTGCGGATGAGAACAAGAACTCGGGCAAGGAGGATACCATGTGCTGAAGCACCTAACCTTTCAGCAGGCCGTACCAATAGATGTGGAATCGTAGAGAGCTCACGTGGAGATCTCAAGAACAGTAGTGACTGCCATGATGTTGATGATGGAAGCGCTACCGAGACCAGTGATGACAGCGATTACGAAGACCTTCCTAGTGAAGGGTTGGAGTGTTTGCAAGATCACGACCATAAGAAGACGTCTGTCAGAACTTATGCTACAGAGGATAGGCTATCAACCGACGTAGCAGCCCAGTCTCTATCGTTCTCAGGTTAGTTCTATCGTGCTCTTTCTCTTGCTCTTTATCTAATACAAGTTCGTAGATCGGGGTCTGAGAGGGGATTACTCCTCTACTGCTCTCGAAGACCTTACGCTGCGTCTGTTGTACTTCCTCATGACGGAGGAGTTTGAGGATGGCCAGTCCAAGTCAACCCTGCTGGTCTACTTTAGCGGTGTCCTCGGCCTCACGTCCGACGGGTCCGGGTTCCAGAGCCCTGGGAACTACACGGCAAACCTATCAGCGTTCATCTACTGCGCCCGCTTGATCGTCATCGAGGTCCTGCTCCCCCGGACCAGCCACGACTACGTTGGGTACCCGGCGAGGCCACGCCACGGACAGCTCGAGATACTCAACCGGGTCCGCCGAGAGACGATGTGCCTAGCGTCGCAAGCGCCGCTTGGTGAGTTCTTGAGCCTCCGCGCGTACGGGCGGACAGTGTCCCCCGCCGACGGGCCCAGCTTCCGCTTCAGCTGGAGCGACGACGGCCAGACAATCTCCTGGGACGACGGGCGGCTATCCTTGCAGCAGTTCCGGTCGCTCGCGCACGACATGGTTCAGCACACGGCCTCGGCTGTCGACCGGCTGATGTATGGCTTGCACCCGGTCTTTGATCTGTCCAAGACCAAGGATCGGATGGCGAACACATACCGAGGCTATTCTTTTGTCTCGGAGCCGGCAAACGGCCTTCAGGAGGCCTACCTGGACCTCTCGCAGCGGGCCTGCCTCTCCACCATCGACGGCCTCTTGTCCGCGGAAGGCTGGCTATCGCGCCGGGTGCAACGCTATATTGACGACAGCGAGGCGCTGCTATCCGCCCTGTTCGCTTTGGTTCACCTCACCGGCGGACAGGCTGCGCGGGGTTCCGAGCTGGCAAGCGTCCAATACCAAAACGGGACGTCGACGCCGCGCGGCGTCTACGTATATTCCGGAGCACTCCTCCTTATCACGAGGCATCACAAGACCCGCCACACGACGAATAATGAATTCCAGGTGGCGAGATTCCTCCCGGACGTTGTGGGAAGACTCCTTTACCTCTACCTCGTCTACATCAGGCCCTTCACAAGCATGCTTACTAGAGCATGTCTTTGCGCGCCCGGTACGCCGGGCGCCCCCATCTTGTTTGCGTCGCCGTCGGGCCCAGACATGCCATGGTCAACCGACAGGCTCTCCAAGGAGCTGTTAAGAGCTACCACCCAGTTCACGGGGCAGCCGATCAATACCCGGACATACCGTCAGCTTTCCATCGCCATCACCGAACGGCATGTGAAGCAGATCCATTCTCTGTCCAACCAGTATGACGATAGGGGCCGTGATGCCCCGATCGAGTCGGCGTTCGCCTGGCAGAGCGGCCATCGTCCTTTCCAGCGGGCGGCCACGTATGGCCTCGATGGGGCATACCCGGACAGCCTCCAGCCGGCCTTGTTGGAGCGATATAGATGGGTCTCTAGGCAGTGGCACGGCTTCCTCAGGCTAGAAGCATGCGACCGTCCGACTCGGGGGACGACTTGGCAGGTAGATAGTGCATCGTCGCAAAGGGAGGCATCTAGTTCTGTTATCACAACATCTCGCACGCCTTCACAGGATGCTCAGAGCACCACTCGCAAACGACAAGAGTCGCCAACGGCTTTAGTAGCGCCTCCTCCCGAACACCATCACCCAAACAAGCGTACACGATTGAACACGACTTCTGAGCCCAGCGAGGCCACTACACTGAGCATCCACTGCGTGAGTGATCCCCCAACAGGGCCAGACACCGCGCGTGGAAGCACGGACACCAACAGCGCAGAACCCCAGCAGCGAGACAGCAGAGGCCCAGCCAGTCCCCAGTCAGGGCCAGGGACTGAAGGTGGGAATAAGGATACCAGCAGCGCGGAACACCAGCAACAAGACACTATAGATCCATTCGTGTTCAATGCCGAGTTCTCGGTCGCTCTCTGCAAAACGTGTCGGTACGCAGTCGTTAGCGACGAGGTCATGACGCATCTCAAAACCCAACACCGGGGTATCCGCGTAGTCGAGAGGAAGCGGATCACAGACCGCATTCAATCACTACATGGCATCGTGCGCAGCCAGACCGATTTGCAATCATTCCGATACCCGGGGCCCAACACGCCGCCAATCGCACATCTCGCAGTGCCGAAGACGGACGGCATACGGTGCGCGGAGTGCCAGTACGTGTGCCGGCAGCTACAGACCATCCAAAGCCATTGCCGGACCGAGCATGGATGGGTGAATGATTGGCAGAAGGGTGGTAATGTCCGGGAGAGGGCCAAGGCAGCCAGGATCTTGCCATGGACAACGGGGGTGCCGTGCCAGCGACTCTTCCTAACGCGCGCGGGGTGCCGGTGGTTCGAGGTCGGGCGGGATGCGGGAGTGGCCGTTGACAGCAGCGAGCCGGCGCAGCAGGTGCCGGACAGCCCAGCGTGACTGATTTCATACCAAGTAGGGAAGATTCGTTTACGTTTAGAAGATTTTGATTTTCTATAAACTCAAGTATTTTTCACCATGTTTCACTTTACAATAAAAAAAGAATGTTCGCAAAGGGTAATACTTATTATATGACTGTATAACGTTAAATTATTTTCAATAATATCTGCCATTTACAATAAAGAAGTTAGCATAGTAGGAAAGGTCTCTATTATAAAAACTGAAGAAAAAAAAGGGGCTATTTGGGATGAAGATGGGGGGGGGGGGGGGGGGGGGCGGATCTAGTAGGGAAGATTGGTTTACGTTTAAAAGGTTTGTATGTTTTTATAATCAAACTATAGAACCCAGCTCACCACTCTCGAAGACGACGAGGCCCAACATCGAGTACAGCGTGGTGACGGTCGGCGGGCCGGGCCACGACGGCCCACGCCCGTCTCGCCGGCGTCGCAGAGCAGGGCGAGGCGGGGAGGACAGAGGCGAGGAGGGGGACGTCATAGAGGAGGCGTGCCGTCGGGTCGCGGAGGCGTGGCTCGCCGACGGCCAGCCGGGCAAGGCGATCATCTACGCCACGTCGATCGAGAGGGTGGAGCGCTTGAGCGCCGCGCTGGGGTGCCCGGCATTCTACAGCGACATCGACACGGTCCAAGGCAAGGCGGAGCGGCTCGCGGCATGGCGACGGGGAAGCGGGGCCGCGGGCGGGCTCGTGGTGGCGACGAACGCGCTGGGGCTCGGCATCGACATACCGGACGTGCGTCTGGTGATCCACGCCGACATGCCGCGGCAGCTCCCGCGGTTCGTGCAGGAAAGCGGGCGTGCGGGACGGGACGGGGCGCCGAGCCGGTCCGTCGTGATCTGCCGAGGGGCGGCCCCGGGCGGAGGCAGGCAGCGGCACACGGAGGCCCCGCAGGAGTTCACGCGGACCCGGGAGTGCCGGCGGGCGGTGCTGGACCGGGTGATGGACGGGCGGACGGACCGGTTCGGGTGCGAGGCGGGCGAGGCGCGATGCGACCGATGCCAGCAGCGGGCGTTCGCGGAGGACGTGGACGGGGTGCTGGAGCAGGGGGCGGCGGAAGAGGCGGTGCCGGAGGCGTGCGTGCGGGCGTTCGAGGACGGCGAGCGGCGGTCGGCGGCGGCGCGGCGGTCGCTAGAGCGGGAGCGGATGCGCGAGGCGGAGCAGGGAGAACGGTTCCGGAGACTGCTGGAGACGTGGGGCCAATGGTGCGTGTACTGCTGGTGCCGGCAGCGGGACCGCAACCACCGGACGGCGGACTGCGGGGCACGCGGGCGGGCGGAGGACTGGACGGAGGTGGAGAAGGGCATCGCGCTGGCGGAGCGGGAGCTGTTCGGGAAGCGGCGGCTGGAGAACTTTTCGGCGTGCTTCACGTGCGGGCTGCCGCAGGAGATGTGCGGGTTATGGAGGAGGGTGGAGGAGGAGGGGGAGCGGTACGAGAAGACGGCGGGCGGGCGGTGCCCATACGGCGGGCGGCTGCTCGAGATGTACGGCTGGGGCATGGTCCGGGCGGGCGCCGGCGGCGTGGAGACGGTGAAGAGGGTGATGATGAAGCAGGAAGGACAGTCACTGGCGCCGTCCGAGAAGGACGAGTGGCACACCTGGCTGGGTGGGCTCGTCCGGTGGGACGGCATGCAGTGTAGCCGGTTGTGTAGAGTAACGTATCTGTTGTGGGAGGAGGACTTGGGAGAGATCTTATACTAGATGCTAGAGCGATATCTATACTAATTTTTAGGTATCTGTCTTCAACCCGGGCCCGGGCGTGCTTGCTACAGCTCATCGCTTTTCAAAGGAATCCAAGATACGACGAGCGAGTCCACAAGGGTCTATACATCAGGCAGGGTCTAAGGAGAATTCCATATAGATATAGACTATATAACGCACTTTTTCTCAATCAGAGGATATAAAAAAGGTTGTACAACGGAAGCACATCTCAGTTCAACAATACTGTCTATTTAGCATAGTTCGGAAGAAAAAAAGGACATATTAAAGAGACTAAGGGTACGTTTTACAAATGACCACTAAGTATTATCTAGATATACTAGCCATCAACACAACGGTCCCGGATATCTATTCTTCCACAGCACATCCACACTATCATGAAACTATATTATATATAACCAAAGTATTAACTTATTCATATACTAAACGTTCATCGATTCGTATGGAACAAAAACAAAAGAAGTAACGTCTAAGACGCTACCATAAGCCGAGACTTTGTATTCATAAACGAAAATAGTATAACTAGTTAACGGATATAATAGGCGAGTGAAACACGTTCTTCCCGCACTTTATAAGTCGGGTTTTATATTATTTATTATTATCCGAATATAAGATGCAAATATAAGAAAGTTTATAAAAAGAACTAATAAGAAATAGCTAGTTAGATGAAAAAAGTATTATGGATTTTATTTTTATTATACTTGGCGTGATCACTTATTTCTATCTTATCCAAGCCCCGCTGTTTTACGAAACGGTTTAAGACTTAAATTATATTTTTAAATTTCTCTGTTCGATAACCAGTTAAACTGTTAACTACTACTAATTGAAGAAATTCAATAAACAGTTTATATTTTCAACAAAAAATGAATTTTTAATAAATGATCAAAAGCCCGACTTCTCAAGTGTAATAAGGGCGTGTTTCGCTCGCTTGTCTGTTTTACTCGCTTACTATATACGTTATACTAAGAAATAACTAAAGCCATACGCTCGTACTACTTTTACTACTGTATTTAATATGAAAAGGACTTTTAACTTTATTGATAAGTTAAGTTGACCGGGATTAGTATTATGAAGACTATTATGGTAGATGTAAGGGGATATAACGTAGATATACGATAGCTCGGATAGGAATAGCGTGAAAAATGAAGAAAAGAAAATAAAAAGATGGTTAGAGTATTATTGTCATACCGAGTAGGATTAGGATTTGGGCAAAAGATAATACTTAACTTTATCATAGAACGTAGGAACAGGGACAGGAATAATAACGAACATAATCTAGGCTATAATAAAGCATAAGCTAACAACTAAAAAAAGCAATTCCTCTACGTTTATTCTTATACCAGGTTAAACGGGTTATATTATAACCAAACATTATTCTATGACCATTACGTCAAGAAGTATTTCCATTACAAGGGAAGTTAGGGGATAAAAGTATAGGTTCAATACAGAGGGATATATATAGGGTTAGAAACGAAAACCGTACAAAAAAACTAAGCTGAAGAGGGAAAAAAAAAAAAGGAGAAACTGAGAAAGACGAGACAACACTTGGTATTAATCGGATATTATATCATAAACGACTTATACTAGAGTAATGAAGGCCGGTTGAGTAGTAGGGCTTAATAAGGATAGCGTACAAAAGGAAAAGAAAGAAAGACGTAGTTATGTAGTATTACTTTCATAACGGGCAAGTTTGGGATTCGGGCAAAAGATAATACTTCATTTCATCATTTAGATTGACAATAAGGGCGGAACACAATCCAGTTTAGAAGAGAATACAATTTAATACCAGAAAACGTATTACTCTACGTTTAACTATTCTTATAACAAACGGAAGTGTTTTGATTGTAACTAAATAGCAATATGAATTATTGCGTCAATAAGTATATTAGACAAAGAGGGAAATGAAGAGAAGAACGACTATTATAATTTTGTTAGGATGGATGTATCAAAAGAAAGGACAAGTGATGTAAGAAACTAGACCAAGGAGGAAAGACGAATTTAAGAAAGATAAAACAACACTCAGGAGTATCCGCGTACGAACTCATACTATAAACGGTTTATATAACAGTAATTGGATTATAAGTAGGTATAATTTGAATAATAAATAAGAGTCACATAAATAAAATGTACTCAAGGCTATAACGAAAGAAGTACGCCCGTACTAAGTAGTGTACTATTACTAGAAGTATTATAAGCCGCGTTGTTCCGTACCCATAGTATACAATATTAAGGTACTTCGTTCTAATTGCATATTTATCTTAGACAGGGAATCGGTAAGAAGAAAAAAGAGAAGGATTAATATCTTATTTTAAAACAACTTTGTTCTATATCGCAACGCTTTACAGGAGGGAATGCGTACAACATACTACAACATTACGTTATAAGGAAGAACAAGAACAATATAAACAACAAATGCTTACATAGTATAATTAAATAACACGGGTAGTTACCCATCACTTGAAGGAAAAGAAAACATCACATACAAGCACCGGACACTAGCCGAGCGATCAGTAGAGGTAGGATTTATAAGGAAACAGGGGGGTTGAAAATCCAATCGAAATAGGACATTGTATTACATATAACAAGAAGCTACCGAGGAGAAAAGAGAGAAAAGAGGGGTGAAATGCCATTGAAGACTATGCGATTACGATGAAGGGATACTTGAAGACGGCTGTTGTTGCTTGATCGGTACTGATACATGTCGTACGAGGGAAAGTTAAGAGAGTCCAGAATCTAAAAGGAATAGCGTATTAGAACAGTAGGGGCTTTTCTTTATGGCGTGTTGATGTGCTATGGAGTGGCGCATGCCGAGAACGGGCCGGGCAGCGGGCGAAGGTGAAAGGAAAAGAAGATCAAGAATAAAGTGAAAAAGGCGTTGGAAAAAAGCAGGAAGGGAGTTTATATCCAATGGATAAGAAGGATACTGAGAAAAAGGGTAAAGACAATATGTCGTTCTAACGGGGTGGAGTAGGTCGGAGACTAGTGGAGCGGTCTATGTTAATACAGAAATAGGGTTATTGATAATAAACGGATAGAGGGTTAGGGTACATTACTCTTTACGTCTATAAGAAGAAGAGATGACTATTCAGAATAGAACGCAAGGGAAAAAAGGAAAAAAAAAAAAAAAAAAGACAGGTTTAGGAAGGGAGCTTTGAGACGTTTGAGAAAGGGCTACAATCAGACAGCGATAAGAAAAACGATGAAAGATACTCGATCCGTGACTGTTCGCTTCGCTAGAGGGGAAGGGGAGTGAAAGGGTGCGCAATGCGAAAGAGACGGGGCATCGGGACAGTACGGGCGTAGATTCAAGGCGCGTTCATCTACTTGATATTAAAGAAGATAGAGAAGGGCCGGGGGAGCTGGGAAAGGCAGAGAGCAGAAAGGAAACGAAAGGGGGATGAGCCAGAGTTGAGAGGGAACATATAGGCTTCTATAAAAAGGATAATAGAGGAAAGAAACATGTTGGAAAAGGGGGCCGAAGAAAAACAGATCGTTCTAACGGGGTATATCGAACAAGATGCCGCTAGAGCCGGTCACAAAGACACAAGAATAGGGTTGTTCTTACACAGGAACGGATAGAGGGCCAGGGTTAGCTAGTACTCACGTCTACGAGAGGAGATGGCATATGAGGATGGAAGGCAGAGACGAAGGTACAGGAAGAGAAGAAGGAAGAAAAAGGGTTATTTGTAAGGGTTGGGGTTAGGGCCGAGACTAGGGAGGCATAAGGGTCATGATGAGTTAGGGTTACAGGGAGCGGGTCGGATTTGCTTACATAAGCAAGCTCTTCGGGACGGACAAGAGAAGCAGAAGAGAAAAAGAAGTACCCGAGCCGGACCGTTAGCGAGGCACGCCCGGCAGGGCAGGGGCATACTGGGGCCGAGCGAGCCGTGGGGGGGTGGCTCTACGGGGGGCTCTGTGTGAGTGGGCGTGGCCGAACCTCTAACCCGGGCTCTGTCGTGGGGCTAGGGCTAGGGCTAGCACCGGTTAGGGTTAGGGTTAGGGTTAGGGTTAGGGTTAGGGTTAGGGTTAGGGTTAGGGTTAGGGTTAGGGTTACGTCTCGGCTATTCACAACCGGATTTGGGAGTTGTTGGTTGGCATTGAGAGGCGTGGTGCCCTTCATTGCCCCCCGAACGTAGTTACGTGGTGTTGCAACGCGCGCCAGAGATAGGTATCACCGGA
>NW_026850009.1:0-18218 GCF_030869225.1 Colletotrichum abscissum | reverse complement strand
GGGGGGGGGGCAGAATGCCAGCCAGAACGTATGTTTCAGTTGAGGCAACGGCCGAAGGAGCAACGTGCCATCGTCCCCATCCAACCTTTGTGTTTGTAAGATTGTCTGCTTGTATTCAGTTGTCGATGATAGCCGGTTTTGTGCGGCTGATGCGTTGTTATCGAGAGGCATACGATTTGTTGGGTGGTTGACCCAGGCTAAGTCATCTGCAGCTGTGCCAAGGCAGAAATTGTCCTTTTGGTCGACAGCAACCCTACATAGATGAGTAGCTTTTGGTTACTGCAGGCAGAACAGGGGACTCTGCATGCAATGCATTGACTCTCTACAGGAGGGCTAGAGCGACGAAAGGCCCAAATCCTGGGCGAGCTGGACAGCTGGGCGTGCATTCTTGTGGCTTTGCCACGCCCGAAGCAGGGTCTCTCGCAGTTCCCGGTGATCTGACAGATGCTGGCGTTCCGGGTATGTGCTGGCCGGTTGACAATCTAGTGTGGTGAGATGTAGGCATGTGGCGGTGGCCTTGAGTTACTGCGATGAGGTTGTGCCAGTGTCAGTTGTCTTATGGGGAGTACCGCTCGATAAGTATTTGCCCTCAAAGATGCAGTTGGCAAGGTGCACAATGAATCGAGACGAGCTTGCCGTACATTGGACGCTTGGATTGCCGCCAATGAAGTTACGGCTTCGGTTTTGAGCCTCATAGCCCGTCTGGTTGACTGTCGCAAGGTCTCATTTGCCTCGCTGTAGCCCGAATAATTCGAAAGACGGTATATCGAAATCAGCAGCCTTGGACTGCTGATGATGCAGGGCTGATATATTACATGCAAAAGCTTATTGCTAGATACGGTACAGATGAAGCTGTGAAGTACCGTCATACAATGTACACACAGTGTTGTTATCCTCCGGTTTCTTCGGGATACAATATCTCGTCATGTGTCACATAAGTTCGTACGTGTTCTGGAGTCATTCATTCTATCAAGACCGTCTCGTAAGTCAGAGACTAGCCATGGAACACAGATGAACGTCGGATATTGCAATGAATGATATCATCAAGACTAAGTAAAGCGTGCCTGTCTATTGCACAGAGCTAGTTCCGGGTATGTGTAATATTCTTGGCTGTCCAAAGAGTCCATCTTGTAGTCCTATCCAGTACGTGAGAGTTCGGAGACGAGATGAAAGAGGCGATCCGGGAGATTGTACTCGAGTTAGTAAGTAGTCGCATCAGCAATACATAGATGGCAAGACAGTCACTGTCCATTCATAAAGGAAACGTATTGAAAGTAAGCCTACTGTACGATATGTCTGGGTTGGATTGAAGGGATATAAGCCAGAAGTCAAATTTAGCGAAGCGTTTGTTTTCCCACCTTCTGATACGTGTAGACTAGTCCGGTCTTGAAGTTCGAAAGCGTCTAGAGACTAGCAGACAGTGGTTATCAATATTGGAAATGGAACTTTACCTGGACAACAAACTTCATCTAGTTGAGTTACCAGCAACTTGGCGTGCCGGAAAACGCCGTGAATATCGTGGGCCAAGTACTCCGGATCAAAGATGCAATCAACCCAGATTTGGCTCTGGGGTATCAAGGTAACATGGCAATACAGCAGACAGACATTGATAGAATGTGGAAGAAGCGATCAGTTCTACTGGAGGTGAAATCTAAAACTTCTCGCTGTCACTATCAATATATCGCACCTTACAATGTCTTCACTTTTTGATCATCCAAAGAGGTCGTACCCCAATTACCTTGTCACTCACTGCAGAACACATTGGCTAAATGATCAAACATGAAATCAGGCCCATGAAGCTGTTATTCAGTACTAAATATTAAGGCATTTTATCTAGTACGGTGGTATAGTCGTCTCACGCTCCCTTATCCAACCAGCCGGGTCCAACAAACCAAAGTCTAGGCCAACGCGGCAAGTCCCGCAAGCAGAGCCGCACCAGCAGCCACACCGGTTCGCACCGCTGCACCGGGGCTAGTCGTAGTCCTAACCCCCATCGTAGAAGACCGCGTTGAAGCCACCGTAGGACTGGCAGTCGTTGTCACAGGACAGCTGACGGTACAGGGAATCGCCGTCGTGAACGGCAGCCCGGACGCCGAGCTCTCGGGGTAAGCCGGCGCCTGGGTGGCAGCGCTGGGGTTCGGCGTCATGGACGGGGCGTCTGGGTTCAGCACATTATCGATGATGTGCATGATGCCGTTAGCGACGAGGATATCCGGCTGGATGATCTGCGCCGAGTTGAGGAAGAGGTTGTTGCCGGACCGGATGACGCTTATGTCCTCTGTTGCGAGGGTGGTGAGGTTGGTGCCGTTTTTCAGGTCCGAGGAGGCTAGGATTCGACCGGGGACGACGTGGTAGTTTAGGAACTTCTTCAAAGCGGTTTCGTCTAGGCTATTCAGGGAGCCAGCGACGCGTTGGAAGGCCTCGTTCCGGGGCGCGAAGATTGTGACGTTCTTCTCTTCTGACATCGATGGGATGAGATTGGCGGCGTAGAGTGCGCCGAGAAAGGCCGGGAGTTTGAACGAGTCCGTCGTGTTCTCTAGCCTGGCAGGCGGGATCATGAGGTTGTCAACGACTTGGATGAGTCCGCCGGCGAACTTGATGTCCCCCTCGACCTGAGTGGTGCGGATGCCCTCGGACGAGGTGAAGACGATGACGTCGCCCGGCTGCTTGTTGACGAGAACATTTTGTCCGGCGGTTACGTTGGTCCAGGCTTTGTTCAGGAGGAGCGAGGATCGGAGGACTGACGGCCCCGATTCAAGGGCGCCGGTTGAAACTGTGCCTTGAAGGATGTGGTATTCTAGGATGGGGACGGCGATGGAGGCGTCTGATTCATTCCAAATGCCGTTTAGTTGGGTGCCCGGGATGTTATCAAAGGCTGAATTTGACGGCGCAACAATCTGCGAGTTCAATCAGTATTGGTCAGGGAAGTTGAGTACTGTTTGGGTATGGACCAAGACATGGCAGATGATGAGGTTCATGATAACTTACAGTGACGCCATCATAATTTGGCAGTTTGAGGATAACCTCGGGGTATTTCTGCTGGAAGTTAGACTTGATGGCCTCGCACATGCAGAATTTGCTCGGAAGTGAGAAAAGCTAGGGTGAGTCACTTTGGTGCTCGAGGCTTACCTTGATTAAGTTGTAATACGTAGACAAGTTTGACTGTGACTGAAGAACACTCCCAAGGTCGTCTCCTTGAGCAGCGACAGTCTCAATGAGAAATGAGAGAGCGAACAACCCAGTCTGAACGAGCGCCGATAACATGTTCATAGTCGGCAACAGGGGCAGAGAATACGATGAGGAGTGATGGAAACGACTGAGCTGCTCAAATGAGAGCGGATAGCCTCACTTGATGTCGAGACTTCGCGGCGATGTTCCTCTCACGAAAATACACACGACGGCAACGCGGCACGGGTCGGAGATCCAAAACCCGATCAGAACGACCACAGCAATAATGAGAGCATCGAATGGGCCTTTCGGGACGGCGATAGGCCCATGGGAGAAGGGTGAGCCGCTTAAAGAGGCTGTGAGAGGCCTGCTGCTCGACCAACGGCGGTTACCCTAAACCCTGGGCTGCAGGTAATATCGACGAGCCCCTGGGAAGGATCGTCTCTTCTGCATTGAACTGGGGGCTTAGGGCGGTGCCGCGACACCGGGAGAAGCTTCTTGGCAGAAAGCCACTGGGAGAAACAGAGAGAAAGATGTTTACTACTGTTACAATGTAATTGATCCCAGGGCGTGGTTGAGATTTGTGTCTTGCTAGCTGGATCAGCTCACAGAAACATGTATTATACAGTGCGTCAGTTGCAGACTGCTTGACGCAGAAGTTGGGAGGAAGTTTGGATTGATTTGTGTCGACACTCGATTTGGGCATGTCAATGTCAGCACCGTTCAACATAAGACGAGTTTTGCTGGGATATTCGGAAATAGGCATGCCAGAGATGGCTATGTTATCCGAGAAAGAGGCCAAACAAGATTTGCTTACTTACTTACCAGTGACCGTTACACGTTGGCAATTGATCTGCCGACAGTCCTCTACAGACTCCTAGTCAACAAGGCCCCCGGCAAATAACAACATCGCGCTTGAGGCTCGAGAGATGTAAGTACCTTGTTATCGAAAAAAGTTAATTCTTTCTAAGTTATAAGTATAAGAATATAGTTTTAATAAAATAGTATAATACCTACTTAGTATTTAAATTAAAATACTTTTTTAAACTTATTATAAAAAAAAATAACTATATTACTAATTACTTATTATTAAGGTCTATAAGTAGTACTATAGTTTTAATTATAATAGTTTTATTTATAATAAGTAAAAAGTCTAATTATAAGTCCCTTAAAAACTTTTAATTAAGAGCTATAAGAGCCTCTAAGTATACTAAGTTAAAATACTTATTAAAATATTAATAACTAAATTAACTTTATAATAATAACTTTAATAAAATACTTAATAAATAATATTAAAATCCTTATTAATATTAAGTATAATTTATAAAGTATAATAACGTAATTATAAAATATTACTAATATATCTTATATTAAAAAAAGTATTATTAATATTAATAAAATAAATAAAGCTATATTAATATAGTACCTCGGTTTCTTTTTATAACTTAAAAATAATTATTTTAAATAATATTAAAAATCTATTAAAAAGCTTTTTTAAGTATTTTAGTATATTTATTATTATTTTTATAATAATAAAACTCCTAGTATTTATATATAAAAATAAATTACTTATTTTTAAATAATAATATTAGTTTATTAATAAGTTATTAAAATTACGATTTTAATAATCCCTTAATAAGGGAGAGGGTAGAATAGAGGAAAGGATAAGTAAAAAAAGGGTTAAAGTTAAATAGTACGGAATTCGAGGGCAGGGTAGCGTCTATATATACTGCGGTAATCCTCTAGTAATGCAAAACGATGGAGTTAAACAGTGGAGGCTCGAGAGATAGCGAGCGGAAACCGGCAACATGAAGCATAGGAGGCCCAGCAGTGCTAGATTGCCAGCCAACCAACCGCCCAAGGGCGAGGGAGAAACCCCATGTTACACGTCCACACGTCTCCCATGCAGGGCTACATGTGAAAGTGACACGGCCAAGAGGAAATAAGAAAGGATTGGCAGACAGAGAGGGTGGCATTTGCCCACGTTCCCGGTCCAGCTCACCAGCCACCCCAATGCGCCCTCTTGATAAGGTAAAACAGCGGTTGCTTCTTGCGGTGACATTGTCATTCGAGGACGCTTTTTGGGGGGCTGAAGCTGTCGCGTGGTGGACTGGACAACGCTGTGCTTTGAGTCCGGCTCGCAAGCTGTGCAGTTTACTGAGAAACACATCACTTTGCGGGTCTCACCATGTGTCTCAGCTGGATCAGCTTTTGAAATACAAGGTTAAGTTGAATAGAGTTTGACTTGGGATGTGGTCTTCGCTCGCCTGTAGCACCGCCTGCCCTTCTCAACGAAATGCGGACGTGCAGCAACTCGCGAGCGCTCCATAGAAACTGGGAGTGATTCCCGCTGATCTGCCATTTTGACCAAGAAATCTCTAGCGCCTTATCAAAAACCGTGATACGAGCTTCCTCACCTTCCTGGCCAAATTCGAGACACTGCGCGTACGACAAGGTAGCGCATCCGGTAATGGGATCAGAAAGCCAGTTTGCCTTGGCCAAGGTTGCACCTTTTGCGTCCTCTTTCCCCCCTCCCCCTCCTCAACACGAGCTGCAGTGCAGGATAGCGTGGATCGCGACGACCACTGAAATTGGAGGTTCGGCAACAGGCGGCCGCTGCAGAAGCACCTCGCGAATCCCAGTCGGGAGTATCGCATCTGCGGTCTGCCACGGGAACACGAGATGCAAGTTGAATGCCAGGCCCCCTCCCCCCCCCCTTGCCCTGTTGCGCCCTGCCCAGCATTTCTTTACAGGGATCATTGATGGCGTGTTCCCGCGGCGCCCGTGCTCTCGAGTCTCTGTCTTGATCAGCACTCTCCCTGCCGGAAGCGATGAGTTGCCTGAGACTGCGATAGTTTTCACGTGGTCGGACATTCATTTGGTGATTGCTTGCTTTGCAATGGGGATTCCATGAGTCGGCGACAACAGACGATGATCAAGGGCAGGGTGGAGCAACATCAATCAAGTGACAGACACTATCAATTTGAGGCAGCTGGACCAATAGTGGTTCAATGAGAGGTTGGCCTTCACCATTAGCTTTAAATGGGACTTCGTTCCTCAATGATATGTGACTTCTTTGATACAGTAGGGTGTCAAAAGTTCATGTACACCCTCCCAGTGCGTCACCTATAGCCCACTAACTACGTCTCTTTATTACTATAAATATCTTTCTAACTTAGGTATAAATAATATAATTTAAAATTTTAATAAAATACCTAAGTATATAAAGTATATAAAACTAACTTTTATATATTTTAAAATACATTATATTAGTACTTTATAATAAAATATAGAAGTAGAATATAAAATAAAAAAGATTTTACTAAGAAGTACAGTACTATTTGTATTTTAAAGGCCCTATAATCCACTATAATAAAAATCTCTTAAAACCTATTTTTAAAAAGATTTATTTAACGCTTAGATATTTAAAAAAAAACATAGTATAACTTAGATATATATTAATATAATAGCTAATTAGTTATATAGTAATTTTTGATTTCTTTTTCTTATTATATTTAACTTTTTATTCGCTGTTGAAAAGTAGTACTTTTGCGGGATACTGTGCGCTGCACACGAACTTTTGACACCCCACTGTAGGTTGAGGAAAGGATTCAGTGATCCCAACGTTGACCGATCTCTATGGTGCTTCGGGGACGGCGAGCAGCCATCCTCCGCCGGTTCTGCTTCCGGACCCGACCCACATTTGCCGGCTCTCCGGCCTCGTCGCCTCCGAGTTGTCTCGTTGATAAATGTGAAAATGGGCAGGTTAAACATTTGACATATAGATCCCATCTTGGGTGGCATGACACAACTTTCTAGGCTTCATATGTCTGCTCTCGAGAAGTTTCAGTTCAACGTACCTGGAGCTACTCGCATCACCAGCATACACCAAGAACCATGGGATATGAAGAATCTATTAGATTCACATATGCTACGACTCTACGTGATCACTCGATAAAAGCTCTACAGCAATGAAGAGTTCGCCAGATCTGCTTACTTCTCCCTTGAGATCCCATTTAACAACCTATTTGTGAGAGAAGTGTGCTCTATAGTCACTGATATAATGTGAAGGAAAGTGAACGACAATGGGGCTCCATCATCACCGCGTCACGGCAGCCTTGTCAAACTTCATCATGAAGTGAAATGTAGCGATGAATCTCGAGCGGTGTTTCTCATATCCATAGAACGCCATAGGCCTTTCGCCTTAGGCAATGGTCTTGGAATGTTCAGGTTCATTGACTTGTTGAATGAGAGTATTAAGTAGGAGGACTGTGGAACGAGCCCCAGCGTACCTGTTAAGCATTCAAGCAAAACGTTGAAGACGAATGCAACATAATCAGTGTTAGATTGACCTTGTTGAACATTGTAGATTAGACTTGAGGAAGATTAGCTATGCAAGTATGTTCAGCGCGGTGCCGTGTTGTAACTTGATCGATATTCAGCCTTCGATGACTTGTGAGCGGCAAAAAGCAGAACAGCAGCACGAGGATATTGAAATATCATTCTCCTCGTCTAGAACGATATCTCAGCAGAAGTATCGCGGATGTCATGGAGATCTCCCAACCATCATAATGACCATGATGCTGTTTTCCTGGGGCCTGCGAGATGAAAATGGGATAAGTCATGTTGACCTGCTACCGGATAATTACCGAGAAACCAGAATGTGTATTAGAGAAGCGCGTTGTATTTGACTTTTGACCGAATCGTATTGAGAATGAAAGAAAATAATGTGAATTCTCCCGAGTCTCGACAGCCGTACGGAGTCGATTTACCTGCCCTCGAGACCCGCGAAAGCGAAACAATATAATGAAACTCACAGGGCTTACCCAGTGCTTCAATGTTACTCAGGCCTGTACTGCAATACATCTCATCTCAATTGCTTTGTGAATCTTGATACAACGTCAAAGCCACGAAGCCAGTGGCCCTAATCAGCACTCCTTGATATTGTAGATGGTATTCAATCATTGAGTCGTGAGATCATCTCTCTTTAGCCCTCAAATATGGCTTAGGCTGAATGCTGATCGTCTAGTAGTGACACGAGCCTCCCCTATAAACTCACTGTAGTTGTTCACCACAGCCATGCCGACTCTCTCTATCCGCGTACCTTAGGTTAATTTGAGCAACCAGTGAGCAAATCTCAAGAGACACAACCCAAGAGAGGTCTAGAGGCCCCCAGATTCCCATTAGATAAGGACATCCTTCACCTTGAATCACATAGAACATATCACAAAGCAGGCTGGAGAGATTGTTTGAGCTCCATGTTGATAAGTGTATTGACTACATGGGCTTCCGTTTCTCTATGACTTAAAAAGCGAATGCTACCCACTACCGTAAATGCCTGCTACCGAATAGAGAAAAAAGAGACCGTTGAACGACTGCTTAATGATATGCGGATGATGCGTTTTCTCTTCGCAGAGAATGCAAGTCTAGTGTATGCTTTGCGATTGTACTGGTCCCCGTGTTGATGTTTTCATGCCGGGGGCGTGAAACGGGGACAAAAGAAAGGGAACAAAGGACATGATGAGAATTGTAGAAACTAGGAATGAAGATCCGAGTTGAGCCGAAGAAAGAGTCGCCAAGATACAGAGGTATAAGCAGCCATCAAGACGACCGCTTAGCAGGATCCTGAGACCCCGGCGGCTGCAGTGCTGAAGACCCGCATTTGGTAGCCGGATCCTGAACGGAGCACCCAGGCAGTTCAAAGGGTCCCGCGGTAGTCTTCGAGTCTCCATTGACAGCCGAGGAGAATTCGCCGCCCTTCTTCTGACCGGAGGTAGCCGTCGCCGTCTTCTTTCCGCTCTTCTCCTCCCCAACGGGTGCTTTCACGAACAACATCTTGGACGTATCGGTGTAGACCAGAGAGTCTTAAGCTAATTGTCGTGGCCGTACTAGTCTCCCAGTTTAGGGACTGTTTGGGGGCGTAGGCACGTTTGGCCAAGGGGTAGGTCCACGGGGACCGCCGCCGGGTGGTGTAGGAGGAGGATCGGGAAAGGTAATTGGGTAGATGCCCAAGCCCTCGTATGGAATGTTTGTTGGTACGTGGATCTCTTCAAAGTCTTCGTCAGAAATGTGTGTTGGTACGTTGATCTTGTCAAAGATGTTTGAGTATATCGGGGACAACATTGTTGCAATGTGTGCCTCTCTAGACGAGTAATTTTATAGTGTGGCCTTGTTGGAGTTGTTCAGGATTTGGGGGCCAATTATGATCAAGTTGGTGAATAAGAGGTATCAAAGACGGTGTTTTCAGTGAATGATGAAGTGACTGATCAGTGTTTTCTGGGAGTCTTGCTAGGAGTGGTTGAGGGTTGTGGTGATAGAGTTCTGCCATCTGAGACATCCAGACCAGTTGCCAGCCGCCTCCTATATACGTCTTCATGAACCCTCCATGAGGCTCTGCCTATACACCAAGACATATACACAGACAAGGACCCTCCACAACGTTGAACATTGCCCAGCTAGTCCATTGAACATGTCTATACCTCCGACACCATGTCCTCAAAGACATCCAAACGGCAACTGACCTGGCGCTTAGCGCGAAGATTACTGCCTTGTGTGACACGACAACCAGAGCTCATCTGCTAAATATCGCGTGTGACAAGGGATGGAAGGGGGTATTGCGAAAGGATACATCAACTTTGTACTCCCTTCCCGTAAGGATCTCAAGCCGCTTCTGGCAAGGCAAGTCGAAGCACATACAGCCTACCGGTCAGGCTCCCAGAAACCGGGAACGACCAACCAGATTCGGCATAAGGCTCCCAAGAGAGTGGGTAGGAAGGGCGCCCCCGCGGGCAAGGAATAGGCAAACATGGCTGTGAAGGGGTGGATGGACATCCTACTCCAAGATGAGTGCGGCAGGGGTCGGGTAAAGTGTGTGACAGTCAACAGCGTGAGATGCCAACGGCGAACGTGGGATTATGCCTCGTCGAAAGCAGCTGTGTAACCAGTCGAGCCAGGCAACAAATCGTCAAACGGCCGGCCGATGGCATGAACGCGTCGGAGACCTGTCGTTCAACGAACTGTCAGTCGCCCGGTACAATGCCCAGCAGTACCAAAGAGTATTTCTGGACTTGCTGCCTGGTCGTCACTCGCCGACTGAGGGGGGGTGGTAAGAGTCCCGCCGAGGTGGTCCGTCATGTGAGCAACGACGACGTCCTCCGGTTCTTGGTTCCGGACTGCAGGTATGTCGGGGCCGGCCGAGCGAACAAGTCAGAACACGTAAGTTGAGCAGAACAAAAGGCCTTGAGCCACACTGAGAGGCTAAGAAACAGCCCCCATCTGGGAGGTTTGGGGATAGAAAGACGATGAACGCGGGGCCACTCAGCCGGGTGTGGTGTGGCTCGCGCGGATTTTGTCCAATCTACATCCAAAGAATTTGATATTCCAAGATAGGGTGTGGAGGGTAGGCGAAATGAGACATGGCCACGCTGATACTGGGACAAAATGAGCACCCGGGGGGTAGACGAGAGGCCCAAGATGTACAGGACGTAAGCAAGCAGTTGACGCGAAGGACGCAGTGCGTACGTTTTTCCGGTCTAGCGCAGAGCCGACGGGGCGGATTTGGCCACACCCACATCCCACGTTGTTCCATGCTTTGCACCCAGCAGGCTGGAGCAGGGAGAGGGTGTAAGTCCATAGGGCTGAAGGATGCTGAGGCTTTGTCAACCGTTGAACGACGACGTTGTACAAACTCTATGGAGTGCTGGATCGTGGCCGAGAACGATCTCTTGCATTTACGGCGTTTCAGTCTCAATCAGCCTGGTGGATCATGAGACCCAGTGTTATAAGGCAGTCGACTAGGTCAAGATGCGTTCGTTTGACCTCTTTGGTCTGTTTAGCTCAGCTTAGCTTTCTCCTAAGTGAGCGATGTGGGGGATTTGACTGGGGTAGGGGACAGTCACCAAACTCACAACGAGGGAACTCCCCTCTGCGCCGCTTCCAATGCTTGGCTTGCTGCCACGCAAGTGTGGACTGCGGCATATTGAACATGCCGTAAGACGACTGAAAGCAAGTTTCTTGAGTCAGAAAGAGACTTCACTTGTCGAAATCGCGGGTGAGCCATGGCGAGTAGGGTGTTACTGTCGGCCGCCCCGGCCTTAAACCCCCTGCTGCAGAATTGTTGCAGCCCTTTGATGGGGTGATAGAGCAACAGTAGGTAATAGAGCAGGGCTACCCTAGAGCCGAGACATAATCACCTTGTACCTGGCTGCCGGTTCTGATGTTGCTGCCGCCGCCGCCGGTGTTTCGTTTGGGTGAACCGGCCAGGTGGTTGTGAAGCATCAGGCTGGCGGGGGGTGCGGAGTTATTGGTGTGATGCCTGCGTGAACGACGAGTTCTCAGGGGCCACTGCCCCTCATCCCAGTATCGGGGTCAGCTTGAACAGCCTACGATTGGCTCTGACAGCTACCATGACGACTTGCATGTTGCGTGGGTCTCTTCAGTGCCAAATGAGGGTGCGTGTTCAGATATGTTGTCAGCGTGCCCGAAACCAAGCACATGGAGTTTGTGTAACCCGAAAGATGAAGAATCTCTGTCAACCGTCGTACACTTGTGGTGGCCCCAAGGTACTGTGCATATTCTTTCCAGATAGTCCACAAGGTGATATCCGAAATAATAGCATTCGGTGTCGTGCCGTCAGTTCCTCCACTTCGGCGTAAGCAACCGCACGGCTTGGTCAGAAAGAGTCGAAGTGGCCAAACGCTGCCTATTGCCCCGATGTCGATTCGCTCTGTGGGAGTCAAAAATAAACATGTATGGAAGCTGACTCAACATCGAATCGCTGTGAAAGGCGTCATGGACGTAGGCAACATCGGTTGATCTGCATCTCATGAAATGTCAGTCGGGCGGAGACCAAGATAGGCGTGTTCTGTGAGGTTGTGTAAGCTCACATGATACCAAATCGAGCCCGAACTGCATCCACTTTCTCCGCCCGAGAGTACACTCAGTCGCGACCGCCGAAGCAGAACTCGGACAGGTTTCGCCCTTGCTTAGACTTGGTGACTCTTTGAGATGACCGGGAACTTCGTCGAAAGCGCAGGAACCTTTGAGAACCGTGATGTATCGCGGGAACGGCCGGCAGGACTCCACAGCATTGCACTCATCGGGTTGGCTCTATCGGCTGAAGGATTGCGGCAAAGGCAAAAAGCACCGAAATAGGACTGACCGATCTTCGAACTACGCCCTCCTATTCGCCATAATACCATCCAATCAGCCTGCTCAGACCAACCGAAATAAATAAATCATGTTGCCAGTTTGCAATATACGAAGCTCCGGCGTAAGCCCACACGCAACGCTTAATCCACGCGCGAGGTTGTCACTTGACAATCGCAGGCTTTTTTTGATTAGTGATCAGGTGTGGTTTAGCTCTGCGAGCCGAGAATGTCAAAATACACAGTGGATTCCGCGTGCAAGGCAGATTCGTGGCATCGAGTCACCAGTCGAGGTAGGGCGTGAAACATGTGTGAAGATCCAGCAATCTAAGCATTTGTCTACGCATTATTAGCTGAGAATACGTGCAGGCATAATCAGGTCTTACGGGTTGACTGAAATGCCCACGCCCGCCGCCCGCCTTAGGGTATCCCAGCCGACTTTTCCTCGTTCCTCATAACGCCTGAAAGAGAAATCACAAACCAAACCCATTTCGCCCAGTGGCGCTCCAAATTTGACTCATCTGTACCCACGGCCACCGCCGCCGCCGCCGCCGCGACCGCCACGATCACGACTACGGCTCGGGGACCGGGATCGACGGCTATCGTAGCTATCGTAGCTGTCTCGACTCGGGCTCCTTCTTCGGCGGTTGCGGTCGTTACCGCGTGCACCTCCTCCACGTCTCGGGGGTGGTGATGGAGACCGAGAGTATGATCTTGAACGGCTTCGGTATCTGCTTCCACCACCGCCTCTGGACGGAGGAGCAGCGACGGGAGATCGGCTTGGGGAACGCGAAAGCGATCGAGGCCGGTAGGTGTCTGATCTGGGGCCAAAGCGACCCTGAGGTGGTGATGCACCCCGTCGAGGACCGTTCTGGCCGAAAGGGCCGGGTCCGCCTCCTCCACCACCGTGGAATCCGCCCTGAGCTCTTCCCCCTCGGCCGCCTCTAGCATCGGAGCCTCCGCCACGTCGAGCGGCTGGAGGTGCTGGGGACATCTTGCGCCGGGGAAGGACGATTGAAACGTTGATTACCGCGCCATCAAGCTGTGCCTCATGCATGTGGGCAATAGCATCCTCGGCATCAGCCTCGGTATCGTATAGGATGTAAGCAGTGCCGCGGTTAGTGCCGTCTGGAGGAGAAGGAATGTCAGCCTCATGTAGCAGGGATCCATTTGGAGGCCGTTCAAGTCGACCCTGTGAGGACAGATACTGACGAGTTCTATTAATGGGCAGGTCAAGATCCTTGATGTGCCCAAATTGGCCAAATATCTCCTCCAAATGGGCTTCATTGATATTCTTGGTCAATCGCTCGACAACAATCTAATTCAATGCAGAGTCAGCAGCTTGAAAAATGACAGCGCGAGTGATTCATAGAGCGAGAAGATCAATTTACCTTGGTGCTTCTGATAGCAGGACTAGCGCTTCTTCCACGGCTCCGGCTGCGGCTTCCGCTTCTCTGCCTGCCATTTCGTCGCGGCGTGGGAGATCGGGAACGCGACGGAGATCGCGAATCGTACGTATGACGACGGACTGGGGAGCGAGATCGGTCTGACAGCGGTGTCACTGACCGAGAATGGTCGCGGTAGCGGTCGCGAGAGAGCGATCTCGTTCGGGACGCCATGGTTGCTTGTTTTGGGACAAAATCTTGGTTGACAGGTTGGCGAAATTGACCAAGGCGTCGCAAACCGCGACCCTCTTTCCTGTCGTGCCAGAACTGACGTGTGATCACGTGATATAAGTGGATCCATACCGAGGCGGCAGGCACGCGCCTCGGTGGGGTTCGGTCAACGGCTGCGGTTCAGTCATTTTACTTATAAAGGCATCTAGATGCGGAAGATGAAGGTAGACAACATCGGTTCAACATACCTTACTGCATTTGAGATTGTGGTGCCGGCGTGGCTCTAGATCGGCCGAACCGCAACATGCCTACACCTTGCCTTATTCTTTAACATTTAAGTCATATTCTCTGATTTGGCTCTTTTTAAGGCCTCCTCGAGGTATTAATCTGTGTCTGCTGCTATGATTCTTACGCGGTATTGAGTGTCCGAAACGAGAATGAGACTTATGAAAGCGAGTGATTTGTATTGAAATCAATCCGTATCGAACATCATGTCCAGGTCATAGTGTGGAGGCAGATAATCAGGAGGAAGTTCCATGATAATGTACAGATTCCTATTATTACTATGTACACTCGCTGTAACATTGCTAAGCGTCGATGACGCAAACGATTCCCCTCAAGGACCTGATATCTCGACTCAGAGTGTACAGCAGTCCACTGCCTCCCAATCCGCTTGTGTCGTGATAATACATGGCAAAGGGCCAATTCATGTTTTGCTTTTGCCCCGAGCCACGTCGTGTCTTGAGGATACCTGAACGCCTCAACCATTTCTGTTGAAATCAACGGCACCATTATATTGCCTATTACCTTGTGCACTCCAGAACATTAGAAATCACCAGGGAGCCTATGCAGCCCACTCCACGACCTCCAAAGCGCACATGACGAGCACCAAGGTTGATGGAAGAATCCTACGACACTTGTTAGTATATGGAGAGGAAGAAATCCAGACACATTTGGCTACATACCAGATAACATAGCTCTGGAAGAGGATTCTCGACATGACACTTTCGTAAACCTCGTTGATTTGGCAAATCTGAGCCAGTTGGAGAGCACTCGGGGCGCCGGTCAACAAGAAGCAGACGATGACAAAGATGGGGTCATCCAGAATGCTGACTGGCACATACTTGGCGAAGACGGCCAGAATAGGGGTCATGATCAAAGTCGGCAGGAGCATGCGGCACACCAAGGATGCGACAAGGAGCTTGGTTCCGATCTGGTCCTCCTCAGGATCCCGCATCTTCTCGCTCTTTTGCGTGTTGCGAGCTAGGTTGGCACCAAGAACAACCAGGATCAAGGGCACAGCGACGCCACCACTGGACTGAACAGCATCCGTGAAACTGTTCTTGATGAAGGATCCCTCTTCGAAAAAGATCTTCTGCAGAGCCGGGACTGAGGCAACAACGACGGCGCTGAGCATGGCCCACAGAGGCGGGTTCATGAACTCCCACAAAAAGTTGTAAAACTTGCCGGCGAAGCGGCTTAGGGCCGAGAGAATCGTCTTGAAGGGGGTCGGCAAACTGTTGTAGACTCTCGCAAAGAAGTTTGATGTCGATTCCTTAGCAGAGGTGACGGCGTTGTTGAAGGCGTTCTTAACGCGGCTAGGGTAGCCTTTAACTCCCTCGGGGATTTCGGGTTCATCCGTGTTACGAATGCGGGGAAAGGACGATATCTCATCGCCACTTCCGTCGAAAACGGGATGGTTACCATTGAGGGGTGCGAGACCGTTGGTCTTCATCGGCTTCTTGGGAAGGTAGTCGTCGTCCTCGTCTTCGGTATCGGCGGGGGAGGCTCTGGATCTGCTAGCAACAGGGGTGCGACCGGCCGGCTCATAGTTGGATAGGTCATCACTCGAGTGACTACGGGAAGTAGCGGTGCCGTCATCGTACTCGGTCAACAGGGGAGCGGTCTCGCGATCTCCCGGGTATTGTCCCTCCTCGACGCGCTCGTCCTGGTACTCGGGGTACTTGTCCTTGGGAGCAAGCAGCACGTGGTAGCCCCAGCTCCAGCGCACCAACTGACCGAGCTGCTGGAAGATCAAGAGGTATAGAATACCACGGGCACCAACCTCGTCATCGTTGTCCCCGGGGATCTTGTCCCAGTGTAGCCCCTTGATAGTTTGCGACAGGGACAAGATCATAGAGATGGGCAGGGAGTTTGAGTTTCCAAAGACTCCCATGGCCGTGACAAAGTTAGTAGCGCGGCGGTTGAAGCCAAAGCCGCGGGCGACGCCGGTAGCGACGAGCCAGGAGACAAGAGTCTGAATGATGAAGATGATGGGGATTACGGCGAGATCGAGGAGCTTGTCGGCATTGAGTTGCGAAGCCAACTTGGTAAAGACTTGTGAACACTGTTAGGAAGGCTACTTGGACACTGTCGTGCAGGCGAGGTGGAATTGTAGACATACTAAGGCAAGGCGTGAATAACATGACATTGAGGTTGGCCAAGAACTTTTGCTTTTCAGCATCAAAGTGGCCAAGACGAGCAATGATGTAGCCCGGCAAGCTCACGCACACAACCTCGAGGACAGCCTCGAAGACGAGAAGAACCAAGTTACCCATGGAGGGGTGTGAATCGTGAGGCTTCTTCATAGCCATGAGGGGCATTTCGTATACGTTTTGAGCCATGTCTGCCAGTCGAAACGACGTCGGCGACGTCAAGTATTGTTGGTCCATTCTGGGACGTGGATATTAAAAGAGAGCGCAAAGACGGAGACTGCGGATGTCGAGGTTGAAGGAAGGTTACGGCGGAGATGGAAAGGGCTTCAGGACGGAGGTCCTGAGCGGCCAAAGCTGATGGAAGGTTCTCAAGAGGCTTGGCGCGGCGCGTTGACCTTGTAATCGGGCCCAAGCAGCGCGATGTGAATGTTTCGGATAGCCGGCGATGGGACGGATCGCAACTGAAAGAGTAAGGTACGGTGTTGAAGTCGGTGATCGGGTTTTTCGTTGGATGTCGGGATTATCGGTGGTATGTGTCGGGCCTCCACAGTAGAGTTCGGCCTTTTCCAGAAGTTTGCGACCAAGCTCTCATTCTCTGGCGACAAGAGACATGAGGAAAGTGCGAAAGTAGGTAGTATTAGTGTATTGGTGTCGCTGCTCGTCGTTTGGTAGAGAATCGTTGAGGAAAGGAAGCACGTGCAGGTATCAAGTTGATGGACAAGGTGTGGGAGGGGGAAAAGATGGAAGAAGGGAAAGGCAGAATACAGGTAAAGGTGATGGGTAGAAGGACCGAGAGTTCTCAGCCACAGAAGGGAAGGCACGATGATATGAGGTTGGTCCGAGTGGGTAGATTGATAAAGGAAAGAAAAATACGTAGTCGAGTCGAGCTAATCACGGCGCAAAAAAAAATGGCGATGGCGGCGTACCAACTGGGCTGGGCTGCCCAGGCTGAGGTCGCCAGGGATGAGGGCGGCTCGCAGTGTGCCACTTCAGCGCGACAGCTCACTGTTTGGGAACAGCCCCAGATTCCGTCACCTCTGTTTTTACCGTTTCTGCCTGCTACGTATACTTTTACTGCCTGTTCTTGCCCAGCTTTACGCAGTAAGATAAGGTCCAGACTCCCAGGCCACCTCAGACTGGACCGTATCAGTTACGCAGATGGTGCAGCGACGCAACCTTGACACCTTCCCCCCAGTGGGGATGTGCAACACACTCAGCGACAAGCCGCAACCTGGCACACTGGCAGCCACCCACCCACTGCGTAGTGGAAGGCACTAAGGTGACGGACACCTCCCGCTAAGAAACACTTGGCGCCCAATCAGGAGCGCGGATGAGCCCACGATGACGCCGGGCTCCCAGCAACAGCAGCAGGAGCAAGTCTCCATTCTGTGCCTCTGAGCAACTCATGCCGAAACTGAGCTGCCACCACCCTGTTGCTTCCTGCTGGGTCTTGCAACCCGCAAAACTCTGCATGCAAGGCACCCCGGCTATTCTTGCTCCGTTTTAGCAGTACGCTTAATGTGGTAGGTTCCCATCTCCCTCCCATCTGTGCACTGCCATTTTCTACATACCTGTAGGTATGTATCAAGTTGTTCATCAAGTTAACTTCTTCCATTTCTTACAGACCATGCGAGCCCACAAGAGATATTCGAGGGAGGCAGCCGCTGCGTTGTATGTCCTGGTGGCAAAAAGAACACCAAACAGGTCCAACAGGAAGCACATCATTATGCTACAGGGCTTCGGACGCTTTTCCCGCGTAGGCCATGCCGGCATGCGGCACCGTGGGTAGGGGTCCCTGAGGAGAGAGCATGGTAACCATCATGTTCACAAAAATGATGCTTGTCTATTGGCGA